>NC_051154.1:245752733-246005256 GCF_013339745.2 Dermacentor silvarum
TGGCGTAGAACTGTTTAGTTATGTGCGTGTAAAATCTATGGGAGTGTGGAAAAGACATTATTGTAATTTTTTCAGGCGCCGCTTCGATGGACGCCATGAAACCTTGACTCCCATGTGAGTGAGTGAGAAAACTTTTATTCGTCCTGAAGGGTGACACCGGAGCTCCGGTACCGCTTGTAGGCATCCAGGGATTTCGATGTCGCCCTAAGGGGCAGGGGTTAGTAGACAAGGCGGCGTGCCGCTGCGGCTGCCAGACTGACATTGTTGGCTGTGCCGCCAAGTCTTCGCTATGAAGCGCGGTCTCCCATGCTTCTTCGTCCTTGAATAAATATATCCCGGGGAGTAGCTGCACTCCCATAGGATATGTCCTAAAGTCATATTTTATCGCAGAATCTGCAGAATGGTCCTGCCGGATTTCCCGTTTGCGTGAGGTATCTCAGTCTGGGAGACATGTGGTGTTTGGCTTGCAGGCGACGCCAGGTGACTGCCTCTGGCGTGACATGAGGGACCTATCCGGAGTGGATATTTCCGGCGTCCTAATCTGTAGTTCTCTTTGACCTCGTGGTAGGTCGCGCGCGTGTCGACCTTAAAGGTAGGTTGAGGCTGTCGCCCCCCCCCCCCCCCCCCCCCCCCCCGTATATAGAGCATGCGGGCGAGGGCCTTGGCGGCTTCGTTTCCTGGTATGTTGGAGTGAGCGGGGGCCCAGGTTATAGTGAGCCCTCTGTCGATTTTATCTTTCGCTATTATGCTGTATGCGTAGTATGCTATTTTGCTTTTGCGGAAGTGTCTTAAAGCCAATTTGGTGTCGCTAATAATCACCCTCGCATCCGTACTAACGCATGCCAGGGTGATCGCCGCTTCTTCCGTTGCTGTGGCGTCTACTCCGCTTGTATATATCGCGCCCTGTTCTACTCCGGACCCGTCCACTACCACTGAGACGGAGCTTCCGTCTCCACCAATGGCGCGGTCTGTGATAGCAACCGTCTCGGGTGGCATTCCACTTTGCTTTGTTGCCAAGTTTTTGGTCTGTGCTGGTCTCTTTCCTGATCGTGTTGTGGGTGCATGTTCTTAGGTATCGGTGCGACCGTGAGGGCTTTCCTAATTTTGGAGTCAACGTGCAATGTCTGGTATTTAGTTCCTCTGTTCGCTTGTAGTCATATGCAGTTTAGAATCGTCTGTCCTATCTCGGTTAGGCTCAGGCGTTCGAGCTGTGCTGTTCTCGTCGCTTCCGCTAACTCCTGCCATGTATTATGCACCCCAATTCCCTCTAGTGCCTCAGTTGAGGTTGAGATTGGTAGTCCCAGTGCACGTTTCGTGCATTTCCTTATTATTACGTCTAACTTGTTTCTTTCTCCTTTTTTGATCTTAAGGAATGGGGTTGAGTAGCAGATCCGACTCGAGATGAAGGCCTGGACCAGCTTTAAATTGTTCTTCTCCTTTAGCCCTCTGCCTCTGGCGGAGATTCTTCTAATGATGCTTACTACTTGGTTTGCGTGCGCGTCTAGTTTAGCTATAGTCGTGCGGTTGTTTCCTGTTTTGCTTACGAGCATGCCCAGAATTCGGATCTCATCTACTTGCGGAATTTCTTTCCCGTCAAAGTCTATCGAGATTCTGGGAGGAGATGCATTGTCTGTCCTCGTCCTGGGCCTGATGATTAGTAGTGCCGACTATGTTGGGATGCAGCTCAGCCCTTTACTTTCGGCACGGAAGTCTATGATGTCGGCTGCCCGCTGGAGCCTTTCTTAGACGCATCGCTGCCCTCACTGAGATAAACATTGATGTCGTCTGCGCAGACGCTCGTCTTTAGAACTCTGGTCCTTCCTAACTTGCGCGGGAGGTCTTTCATAAGTAAACTAAATTGGAAGGGGGGTAGGATGGCTCCTTGCGGGGTGCCTCTGTTTCTTAATTCAATCTCTTCTGAGCTGATGCTCTGCATGCGCAGGGTCCCCGTTCTGTCTCCGAGAAAAGATTTTACGTAGTCGAAGATCGTCTTTCCTACGGTAACATCTGACAGGCCATCGACGCTGGCCGATTGGCTAACATAATCAAACGCTTTGGTTAAGTCTGGGCCCAATATTGCTCTAGCATCTTTGGTCTTTCGTTTGTCTCTAATATCGTGTTGGAGCCTTAACATGGTATCTAGAGCACTAAGCTGCGGTCTTAATCCTACCACCTCGTGGGGCCAGACGCTGTTTTTTTCCGCGAATCGAGTTAGTCGCGTCTGAATTACCTTCTCCATTAATTTGCCTAGGCACGAGGTCAGTGAAAAAGGCCTCAGATTTTATATACCCGAGATTTTGACTTTCTTGCGGTATAAAATGATGTTGGCATGTTTTACGCCTTTAGGAACTTCCCCTGATTGCCACAATTTGTTCAGATAAGCTGTAAGTTGAACTGTAGATTCGTCGTCTAAGTTCCTTAGCGTAGGTGATCTTGTCTGCGCCAGAGGCTGTATTCCTTTTCAAGTCAAAGAGCACGGCTCTCACCTCTGCTACTAGAATGAATTCGTCGAGTAGAGGATTCTCCTTTCCCTGACATTCTTTATCCGCTGCCGGGCGTGCGAGGCCTACATACATTTATTTAAGTCGGTCGATGAGCTGTTCATCGGTTCCGTGAAATTTGTATTTTGTCTTGGTTTGCTCTATGTTGGCGTGGGTTTTGGTGCTGGTGGGGTCTATGAGGTGGCACAGCATCTGCTGACGTGTTGGGACGGCTCACATTCTTCGTCGCATTTTTTATCCCACCTTTTTTCTTCTAGTTTGAAGGCGTAGCTCTCTTTTTCTTTATTGTGCTCGGCTATTTTCTTCTTAGGTTCCGGTTAAATTTCTGGCGCTTTAGCTTATTCTAGAGGGTTGTTTTTTGGTTCCACATATTTCTAAGCTTGTTGTCTAATCTGGTGGGACGTCATAACCCTCTACCGTTTTGGTGGCCTGTTTCACGTGTGAGACAAGCGGTTGAGGCCCACTCTGTTATGTCTCCGATTTCGCAAAACACTGCTGTTGATCGGATATTTCTGAATTTATCCCAGTCAGTTGCGGTGGCCTGCTTTGGCTTATGTATAGGGCACCCCTAGTTTCCTATCGATTTGTATTTAGATTATAAAGTGATCGCTGCCGAGGTTCTCGCCCCTGTTCTTCCACGGTGTTTTGCCCGTCCTGTGCACTTGTGTTAGGTCCGGTGTTGTGTCACAGCGAATGCTGTTACCTGTTCTGGTTGGCTCGGTCGGATTTGTTAGTAGCGAGAGTCCTGTCTTCTGAATTGTTTCCCGCAGCATTCTACCTTGGCTGTCGATTTTGGTGCAGCCCAATTCGTGAAGCTTTGCATTAAAGTCCCCTAATACGAGTAGGGGCACAATTTTGCGGCCCTCGGCGCTTTCTTAAATGTGGTATCGAACTGTGCCTTTTTGTGACGAGGGAGGCTGTACGTGTTCCGGACAAATACGCTTCCCCTATTCTTTTTGCTGGAAAGGATTTCTACGAGTACGGCCTTCACTTCGTCCGTACTCGCGTCGCTGTTGATTAACCGCTGTGTTATTCTTAACAAGGGTGGCTACTCTGCATTTATCCCCTCTCCCGTTGTCGAATGTGCGGTACCCTGAAATTTTTACTGGGGGTTTTCCTGTTTCTTGTAACGCCATGGCAAGCAGAGGCTACTCTTGATTGAGAATGTGCTGTTGCAGCAACGCCTCTTTCTTTTTGAAGCCCAGGCAGTTCCACTGCCAAATCATAGTTCCTGTCCAGGCCATCATGAGGAGGAGAACGGGGCTACCGGGCTCGATGAAGGCTCGGGATTGAGATGAGCTCGTTCTTCGCCTCCGAGTGCGGTCAGAAGTGCATTCATATGATTTGATATAGCCTGGACTTTCTTATCTATGATAACCCGCTTAGTTTGGTTAGCATGCTTTCCTCGTGTTCCTTGAGGCGTTCCTCTCGCTCGTCTTCGTTAATCTTACTGTTCATCTTTTTTCTTCTCTCGGGTGCAGGCGTCTCGTTCCCCTCTGCCTTCCTTTTTGCGGTGCCTACCGTATCTACCACTATGCTGCCCTCGTCCTACGTCTGGGGGCGGACTGGGGTAAGCGACCTTGTTGGCGCCGCCTGCGTTGCGCGCACTGTTGGGCTCGTTAGCGGCCCAACTTGCTCTTTGGGTTAGTTTACTGTTTCCGTTAGGGTTTGATTATTTCTATTAGTTGGCTATTTTCCTCATCTCTCATTTCTGTCTCTTTCTTAAGTAAATTGGCCTGTGCCTCTAATTCTGGTGTCCTACATTGGGACATCGCGCTTGCGAAGCTGACAGGCATACCGAAGTGGCTCCGCTTGTCCTCTGGTTTCTGGAGGCCTGGCCAGTGGGACTGGTTGTCCCTGGGTGGCGGCCTGGATGCACTTCTGTCCCTGGACTCGGATCGTTGCTTTTTGGACGCAGCCGCTAGCGTGACCTTTGATGTCGGCCTGCTTCTGCCCCCGGTTGCACCTCTCTTTTCTTGTTCGGCCCGAGCCGAGGCGAGGGCCGAGTCGCGTTTTCAACCCAGAGTTCCCTGCTTGTCGGGTCTCCTAACTGATGATTCTTCCCACAGAGGAGACACTACGGCTCGCAGGCGTGCTCCTGCGGCTGATTTCTTAGCCCGCAGCCTCTGCAGCGGGTACTTTTTGGATCTGGGCAGACGTCTTTCCTGTGTCCAATCTTGCCGCATTCGTAGCACACATCGCACTTTTCCTTATATAGGTGACACGGAATCCATTGACTGAAAAAGTTTACGTCCTACGCTACTTCCAGATCTTTGAAGTTAATGATGACCGATTCGGATGTCTTTCCTTGTCTTCTTATTGCCGTATACGTTGGGTTCCGTGGGTTGTCCAACGCCTTGTGTATTTGTGCTTCGGTCAGCTCTAGGTTAATCCTGTAGAACATACCTTTGCCCCGCTCGGGCATCGCCGGGGGGTGGAGGCAGTCATTTCGTTATCTTCTTCTCCAGCTCGAATGTTCGTTATTTTGGCAAAGGTCTCTGCCCTTTCCTTGTTCGGGGTTGATATTAGGATTGTTTGGTTGTTTTTGTTGAAGACCATCTCCTCTTCTGCCATAGGGGGTAGCCCAGCCGCCTCCAGGATGGCGCTTCCGGCGAGAACTCCCAGCTACTTCTTTATACGGTCGATTTCTCCTGCTGGTCGGAGGATAATCTTCTCTGTGCCCAATGGCAGGCGAACTTGAAGCTTGTCTACCCTCGTCTCTGCCATGGCCTTGTTTTTCTTCAGGTTTAGAGGTTTTCTTTCCCTTCTTCTTGCTAATACTTCTTCCACCTTCTCCTCCGGGACGTATCTGCCGCCTATGGAGCGGCACCAGCCCTTTTGGGTTTCTTTTTTATCGGCGAAAGCGCCGACGTCCATCTTTTCTCCTTCCTCCTCTCATACGTGGGAAGGTCTTCTTTCTACATGATTTCCATCCAAGGACGTTGGCTGTACGTCCCTTCCGGCAATTGCCGCAGTTGTTGTGGCTCCGTTTCTTCGCTCTTTTGCCGGCGTCTCCGCCGACGCTGAAGCCGCTGTCCATGGCTGCGTCATGCTTGGGCCGGCGCAGCAGCTATGCGATTTGCTACACCGTTGCGTTACCTCGGCGCTAGGCTTAGCTGGCGGTGTCGCCGCCTCGAAAATTAAAGCTCTTGCAGAGATGAGAGAAGTGGTCCTACCGTGGTGATGGCGGTAGTTCCGTGATCCCCTGGTGTTCGCGTTTCTTCTCGTTCTTGAATTTTCACTGTAGGGCTCATACTTCCGAAGATAGGGACATTTCCGTCGGAGCTCGATGTGAAGGCGACTTCTCGCCATCGCGCCCCCTAGCGTTCCCCTTGACTCCCATATGGCACTTCTGGCTGAATCCTTAAATGTAGCAGGACGCCACAACGACAGTGTTGCTTACAGCGGTAACGTGCCTCGATTTTCAGTATACCTCACTTCACTATAATCATAGCAAGACAGTGCGGGTGGGTTATTACAGGAAGTAAGTGCATCACTCTTTGCTCGCTGAGCCTAATCACCAGCTGATTCTCGAAGAACGAGGAGTAAGACATCAATATTTACGAATAAAATCAAAAGTTGAATATTTCCTCGTATTGTTTTAATGCATGCCATTTTGAAAGCTTCGCAAGGGACACATGCAGTAATTAGGTTTGGTGAAACGTCCATATAGGTCGGTGGCGTCAAACAAATGTATGATAATTAGGTCAGGTGCAGTGTATATTATTGGTCTATGATTAGAAACTGTGCATAAGAGTTTCATTTAGTAGAGGGAGCAGTTACGATAATATATTAGACGTACGAGACTAGAGATATTGGCTACAGACTCACGGCGACATAAATCATAACACGTTGGCTTAGCATTTAAAAAAATTTGCCTCTAATCCACGCTGTAAATGTGGTTGGCCAGTAAAGCTGTGGTATAACTTGATGAGAAGAAACAATTTGACGTAGCTACGCACAACTGAGAAAGGACTTACATTAAATGGCTACAGCAAATGGCATTTCTTTGGAACGATTTTTGTCATAATTGCTCATGTTAATTTTCTTCTTGAAATATATTGATAACTGCTTTGTGATCGCTGTGCTAAACATTGAGGTTTTCATTGTAACTTAAGCGATATTTCTAGCTAAAGTTAAATCTATGCAAGAGCTCTGCAAAATTGCTGGTTGACTTGGTGTGGTGAAGCACATAGGACGAAGCTCTTCTGTTACGAACCAGATAAACCACTTCTTTTGTAGTTTGAAATGTCCACGCTGAAGCTTTGCGCAGAGGCGGTGTCGTACCCAATAAAGTGAAGTCTCCGTAGCTTAGCCTCCCTTACCCCTTCTAATAATATAGTTGACACTCACGACTTTGAAACTTTGAAACTTTATTCATTTCAACATTCCATAATTTGGTATGCTGGGGGCCGGGGTCAAAAAGCCTCTTCACGGGCTTGACTAGGACCACGACGCCGTACAAAATGGCAGGGATAGGCACGCGTACAGGTCAATAAAGCAATGTACAGAGTGAAAACAACATACATATCTAGTTCAAATTTCATCGAACATAAACAGAAAGAGCTCAGTGAAATTCTTTTTAAGCGAAAATACACAAACAGCCACTGCATTTAGAATTTGCCAAAACCTGAGTGACATCGTTAGTAATCATATAACAGAAATCAGACAACAAAATGACGTTAGTTTATGACTCTAACCAGACTGCACATATATATACATACACATACATATACATATATATACACACACAAACACATACACATGCACATACATACACTTACCAAAAGCAATGCAAGTGCAACCGAGAGGTATAAAGCGGCAAGAAAATGTGTCAACTTTGTTTCGATAATCACATAAAAAAGCAAGGAAACCATGCAAACGAAAAAACACAAATATTAAACGATATGTAAGCCAGAAAAGTTTCCTTCAATGCCCTCAAACTACGTATCATCAATGGTTATTTAGGAGATATCTCGGCAAAGGCGGTTGGCATTCTACGGTGTCAGCAACACGCGGTTTCACTGCAGATGGAGCCGTCTACCTAGCGGCTCCTACGTACGGTTCTTTTTATGTAGTAATATAAGTGGCTCAAGTTTCTTCAAAACTTTTCTAAAAGTGTTCATTTAAATTGTGTATATTTCTATGCGATAAACAGCCACGAGTGTACATTCCACAATAAACACCGAACCTTATTGCAAGCTCTTGCGAAGCAGAGCGAGGTAATAAAGATTAGCCTTTCACTGTAGTGATAAGCATTTCTCGCATTGTAATGTCCCATATTCTAATTTTTTGCATGATTTTGAGACGTTCCTCACAATTCAGTGGATGCAAATTATTTGCAAAGAATGTCAAGCTGAAAATGCGTCTCTTGAAATTCGTCTGAGCCTAATAGATTTACTGCAATGTTACACACTGTAGCACATAGGTTGCACACTACGTTGCGCTATGGATGCAATATTAGGCGCATAGCACAACTCAACGCAAAACAAATATTTAGAAACCTCCGATAATGGTTACCTATACTGCAGATTTAGTTTCTTGAAAATTTAATTGACATTTCCTCGCCGTGCCTTCTCACCACATACATCCTCTCACTTTTTCACGACCGCCTCACCACGTTGTCCACAACAGATTGTGTGAGAATGCCGAGCAGAAGCTTTCGAAATCAAGTATAGAATCAAGTCAAGAAATGAAGCGGCTTGAAGAAGACGGCAGAAAGAGAAGAGGGAGCGGAAAAGGGGAGAAAAGAAGTGACTAATGGCGGCGTGGTTGATATTTGTTATGTATTATAATATACAGTATGACTACATATTTTTAAGTAGCCGACAATAGAGACCGCGATGTGGGTGACATTGTTTGTTGAAGACTGTAGTAGCCGCTTGGTTTTCAAGAATACCAGGTTCAAGACGATTATGCCCTCGAACTTCCTGAGCACAAAACCACAGGTGAACTCGTCGGCATTGTCTTGGCTGAAGCTTCCACGTCGTCTAAGGAACTTCTGGATAAAGGGTCAGCCAAAGTAAATCTACCAGCGCCCTCATTCGGCGAACTTGTGTTAACACGGCTTCAGACATACCTAGCATTAGGCGATGTTTTGGGCGGTCAGTTATCCTACAGTCATTGGAGATACAACAGCAGCAAATGTTGCAGCGAAAGAAGCTCATTGAAACAATAATGTCAGTAGTGAACCTAGGTGAGAGTCGTCTTTTCGAAAGTGTACGACCGGAGATATTCGATGGCTCCTCTGACTGTCCAGAAAACTGGATTGGTTTCTACGAGCACGCTGCCAAATACAATGAATGAAAGACCGAAAGCGACCATAGAGTTAACATGCGGCCATTTCTTGTTGGACACCAAGTAAATGGCATGAATCTCCGCTGTTAGATTGTAAATGTGAACCATGGTCTAAATTGAAAACAAGCTTCATAACAGCCTTTCAATGAAATCCAGTAAAACAATTGGGCCAGGCTATTTACTACCACTTTAAGTCTGGTACTGCACTAGAGTATTTCCTTGAAAAGCAACTCCTCCTTCGGATTTCTGAGCTGATCGATCCTGCCGTCAAAATCCGCCTTAAGGCTCATTAGCCATGGGCTACGAAGAGAACAACGGCGACTGGTGCAGGTTAGATGTCCCGAAACGCTCGAAGCAATGTTAGAGCTGTTGGAAGCTTTTCCGCACTGCTGGATGGATCGAGCAGTGCGGAAAAGCTTGAACAGCCCTAACATTGCTTCGAGTGTTTCGTTTCAAGAGCTAACAAACATCGCCAAGATCCTCACGAGATATCAAGTTCTCGGTTTCACGCCACTTACCAGAGCTTTTCACAGGAGATGCAGGAAGAAACTTCCAAACTTGGTTTGGACCTTTCAGGACCCATTATTACTACTTGCAGTAAAACATTTTGCAGGTGAGAGCGAAAAGAAACAACAGATATAAAAAGTGCACCTTAATGACTGCGCAGAGTGCGTTGCTGATGAGTTCAAGCCAACTGTATATTCAGCTATAAGTGAACGGACAACCTATGCGAGCTCTTGTGGACAGCGGGGCTTCGGTGTACGTGATTAATGAAATCAAAGTAAAACCAGAACATATAAAATCTGGCATACAAGAATACGACGATACAAAATAACCCGACTGCAGGATTTATTCTCTGGCATACGAGAGCAGGCTGGCAACTGCCACCGAGAGGGCACAGAGCCTGTCTCCTCTTTAGGAAGGAGGGGATAGAAAAAGGAAGTTTTAGATAAGGAGAAGGGAAGTAAAGAATATAGAAACAGCAAGGGGAAAGACCACATAGACGAAAGTAAAGCAAGGCATAGAGTGAGCAATTACGAACAGAACATGCATGCAGGAGCAGAAAAAAAACACGCAGGTGGCTCTAATTACAGAATTATGTAGAAATACAAAAACAAAGCAACAAAATATTTCGTCTCTTACAGTCTCTCACAAACGGGATGTCAAGCCACTTTCTTCTAGAAAAGTAAGCAGCACTATGCATTCAAACCAATGAACCCTCCTAAAACGAGCAGTGTGTTTGGGGGATTCGGCGATGCAACGCGGTTTAACGAAAACGCACTAACACGAAAGATAAATCAATCTGTGTGTTACATTTTTTAGGGGCGAAGCTCCTTAGGGTGTGGGTCGTTCCCTCCTCTGTAGTAGTAGTAGTAGTAGTAGTAGTAGTAGTAGTAGTAGTAGTAGTAGTAGTAGTAGTAGTAGTAGTAGTAGTATGTAGCCACCTGTAGTTTTATGAAGTGTTCACTAGATGGCGTTCCGGTTCCACTTCCACTTCCGGTTCCACTTCCAGTTCCGGTGCCACTTCCGATTCCAGTTCCGGTTCCGGTTCCACTTTGCGCGCGTTCGGTGCGAACGCGGGCCAAACGCCGACGGCGTCGACAACAGTTCGGCGCGTTGCTGGTGCTGCTGCATGTCCAAGTTTAAACAGCTGATAAAACTACCTTGAGTCGACATCATGGCTGCTTCGCATACTACTCAGGGTTCCCCTACGGGAAGATGGTGTAATTTTCTCTCTCGTTCCCGACGGGCGCTCTCTTTATCTCTCGTCCGTAGCTGTGGTTTACCCGAATGATCCCCCGATGCTTCGCCCACTCATCATCATTCACTTCGTGGATATGCTGTGATTTTTTGCTCTCGCGTATAGCCGGCGCTGTGGTAATAAATAAAAGCAACATTCCTGCTGCAGTGTTTTATAAGCAGACTTCCAATAAAGACAAAAAATTACCGAAGACACCTCGGAAATTCTAAAGTGTGCTTGGCGAAAGCGTTGTGGTCAACCCACTGCATATACCATGTTGTACATGGCGCCCCAGTGTAATGGCCACAGTGCTCGCCGATATCCCTTTGAATTACCCAAGGGTGCTTTCGGGGTAGCCGAGTAGCTAAGGCGCTAGTATACTTAGCTCGAAAATGTGGGCTTGTAGTGAACGATGGACTCACTATACATTCTATGTGTGTTTATTCACGGTCACGTTCATTCATTGCACTAACCTGTTACTTCTCTGTGTATGCCATATCACATAGCTTCGACGCTGTCCTCTGGGAAGATATCTTCTTGTCGCTGCGTGTCCGGCGACATCGCCTGTCGCTGCTGTCGCTTTCGTTCTGCTTCCCTGCCTTTGGTACCCGGCGATCTAATCAGTCGCTGTTGGCGTTTCCGTTCGGCCTCCCTTGCTTTCGCATCTGGTGACATGTTCAGTCGTCGCATGCGCATTCGCTCCTTGTTCTCCTGGCGTTTGGTGTTGGGGGAATCCGGTGCCCGCTGCCACTTCCCCGAGCCGTTTGGCGCGGAATCACTGGGCCGCTTCGAAGCCATGTGTCTCACTCACTCGACTGCAACGAGACGTCTGGCGAAGAAGCGGCGGTGCAGCTGCCACCGCCGACGCGCGCGCGCTCGTTCTACCGCTACGGTGTGACGTCACAGTTGCTGTGCACAGCTGCGCCCCCCGCCGGTGCGCTGGTTGCTAAGGAGCGGAGAAGATTGCACAGCTGCGGGGAGCAGAGGCCACGATTCGAGCGCACGGATGGACGCGACCGCGAGCCATTAAAGGCTTTCGCCAACACGCCGCTGTGGCTTAGCGGCTATGGTGTTCCGGTACTGAGAAAGAGGTCGCCGGATCAAATCCTGGCAGCGGCACCCGCATTTCGATGGGGCGAAATGCACAGACGCCTGTATCCCGTGCTTTGGGAGCACGTCAAAGATCCCCTGGTTATCAAAATTTGAGCATTACACGGGCTCGGGCTTACCAGAAATCCCGGGTCCTGCCCCGCCCGTGGGCCGGGTCGGGCCCGGTAGGGCAGTTTATTCACGGGCTCTGGCCGGGCTCGGGCATGGTATGTGCTTTTTGACCCGGACCCGTGCCGGGCTCGGGCTTTCTGGTGGTGTGCATGTAACATGCAGCGAGTTATCCTCGCGCGTATCGACTCTGAAAAACCTTTTGCCCCGGTGCAGGTGGAAGTTTGCAGTGCTACTCCTGTGTACTTACCTTTTCTTCTTCCGTCGTATTTTGCGCTGTTTGAACAGACTAAGAAAGTCCAGAAAGACCTTAGTCGCCTGAATTCAACGGATGTCATTGTATTTATTCCTCACCTAAATCAAAGTAATTATTGTTTTCAGCGCGGTGTAAGCGCGTTCGTGACTTGCTGATTCTTTAAAGGCGAATTGGTAAAACGATGACTGGTAAGATAAGATAATTCGTCACGCGGCTGAAATATGGCACTGCGTCCATCCATCAATGCACGCATGTTCTCAACCGGTCGCCTAAGGCGCGATCTTGTACGCGTTCCAAAATTGAACGGAGGCCGTCCGTTCCATCGAGCCGCACACGATTGGTCAATTTGAACCGTGACGATCAAATTGACCAATCGTGTGCGGCTCGATGAAACGGACCGCCTCCGTTCCATTTTGGAATGCGTACAAGATCGCGCCCTTAATAGAAACGCATTACGCTGCACCATGGAGGAACGAGACGCTTTACTCCATCCATGCGCTGCGCTCACGACCGGTCGTGGCTGCGCTTCGGCTAGAGTGTACTAGAATACAGTGAAGTGGGACGAGTGGTTGGGGTGGCGCATGCTTTGCACTGAGGCACCCAACGTGGGAAAATACTGTGGCGGCGCTGCGATAGAAGTGGATTGGGCCGCATCAAGGTCGCGCCTTTGGAAACTGCTGGCTCTACTACTCGTCGGGGTCATTCGTACTACTTCGCGCGCTGGTATTTGCGTTCATACCACTGAAATGGTGTTTATAATTGCATGTGACATGTATTTATGCCTTCAGAATAAATTCCTTTCATTCTCTTCTTTATTTTATTTTTTTTAATGCCACTCGGTGATCTTTCTCGCTCTCGGGCCCGGTTCGGGCCGGTTTTGAGCCGGGCTCGGGCCAAAGGTAAAAGGGTGGCGGGCCGGGCCGGGCGGGTAACGTAGATTATTTCCGGCCCCGGCCGTCCCCGGGTATCGCCATAAAACTTTTGGTCGGGCTCGGGCGGGCAGCCCAACGTAAAAACGGGCACGGGCCGGGCCGGGCCCGAGTCGTCCTTCCGGTTCGTCCTTCCATGTAGCCTAGCACGCTTTACGCTTTTAATATTGGTGCTTTACTTAACTTAAGCGTGAGAGACACCATGCAAATTTAATTGTTGCTACAGTTAACAACGGCAATGTAATAGCACGCTGTGCTTGTACAAGTATCTGCACCTTCTTTTGTGCTGTGCCATAGCGCTAACTACCGGCAAGTATGTTCTAACAACTCGTCCAATCTTCAAAATTAGGAACTTCTTTTTATTTTACCTCCATGGGTAGTTCTGTTTTTCTCTGTGTTCATTCGACTCTTCCAATCATTTACATCGCCAATAGCTCCCTGTGTGTGTGTATGTCCGTACTCTTTTTTCTTTTCAGTTTTTCCGCTATCTATGGGCAACAACCACCACCTGGTAATTGTTCATTGGCACGTAGTGTAGAAAGGCACCGCTTTGTTTTAAAGAATACTTTTGCGAACTACTTTATTTCTACTTTTTATTTTTTACTTTGGCTGTACCATTGCTATTCTTCATTCACAGAGCGACATTCGCGTAGCATAGTAAAATATTAATAAAGAGTTGCATTAACAGGTAAAGCAGTGACTATGCAAACTTTAGTTTATGCAAACTTATTTTTCCAACGACATCCTAGAAACATCATGAATAAATATCAGTCCACGAATTGCATAGCGTCCTGGTAAGCGTATATCCGCAGCCCCAAGTGCATACCACATACACGACTGTATAGCCAGTGGGACAGCTATGGTAAATAAATGAGAACCCAACAGCCCTATTCCGTGTTCATACAACCATACAACCATGCCGGTTGATACTCTCTCGACTGAGACACTGTCTTTGAGTATGCGGCATTTTGACATTTTCAGTAGTGCTTTCATGTTATACGAAGTGAGAATGGAAAGTCACAAGTTGGTAGTAGCTTGTTGTTTCGCCCGTTTCCACTCTACGCCCACACCACACTCAGACCTGCCTATAGCGAGAACAGCCGCCTTCGTTGGCCTCATTTCTATACGACGACGTCGGTGGCAACATAGACAAAAAAATAATATGTTGGCGATGCCCGAGCATGGGCCTCCGGCAAAGCACACGTGCTTAGAAAGTGCTAGAATACTTGGGTATAGAGAAGAAATGCTTCATTCACAGTCAGTGTGTAGTTGCGTGTACTGCTATATTTCGTACCTAATGCTCCTCTTGGTGACAAGGATGCCGGCAATGTTCGTTCGTTATTTGCTTACCTACCAAGCTGATCTTGTTCGGATTTCGCTCGTTGTTTCCGGCGGTAGTGGACAAAGAGTAAGCGCACTGTCCGCAATACAAATCACCACCCTCCTAGAAACAGGAACATTAAGAGGAATGCATCCACAAGATGTGCGTGCACATTCGTGCCACCTCACTGTTGCCGCATTACTCACGGCGGCCGTTTCCTACATCATCCGCCAGTTCCTAAGTAGCTTCCGAAGACGCACGTCCTGTGCAAGTACATTCGCTAGCTTCCATGTTGAGTGCGGTTGCTTTATGGCTAGGAGAACAAAACTAAAGCAGTACGTGTAGATCATTTCAGCGGCTATTTCTGGCACACTAGGCGAAGTAAGCTTCCTACGTGAACTTCAACAATCGTCATCAACCGCTGTGTTTTAGATATTGACTTAGAAGACTGTCTTTGCTTGGCTCTGGCTCTGAAAAAGGTTATTGCGCAGTTAAACGTTAACTCGCAGTACTTTACGAAGTAATAAAAGATGCGTTTACGCGAATAAAAAGATACGATTTGGGTTTGCCAGGTTTTTTAGCAGCCGAACTTCACAATTCATCGTAGTTAGCCCAAGTAGCGGCAGCGTTTTCTTTTTGTGTTAGCGGCTGCAAAGAAATTTTAGGAGTGTAATATAGACGCAATCGTAAACGTATACGTATTAGATATTTTCATGTTTTCCGGTGATTATACGATCGATATAATACCGAAAACTGTTACATTGCAGTTCGTAAATTACATATACGGTCGTAGCAATTCGGGGAACGCCTGCAGCAGCTGTCTCTTTTCGCTTCATGCAGCATTAAAAAAATAAACACAAAAACACACAAGAAAAAAGACCAAATAACATCGTGCGTAGTGCCGCCGCATCGGCATTCACCGCGTGCAGAGCATGTGCAATTTTCTCTGCATGCTGACGAAGCTTTAGTATCAAAACTGCGTATAAAAGACTAGGTATATGTAAACTGGAAGTGAAGCTTGCATAGGAGCCCAGATGACAAGAAAGTTGCGGCGTGTGGCAACCGTCACCACCTGTGTGTCGTGCGGACAACTTACATAAAAACAAAAATAATAAAGAAAAAAGTACGACGTCACACCCGGAAATGGAAGCGACGTTGAGATCTAATGCGGCCTGGTGCGAATTACTTTCGACTTTATTTATCGTCGGGCATTTCGACCGCTACGCCAGCAGTTTTCTTCTGAGGCTGAGGCGAGCTTGCGACGTGTCTCAGCTGAAGCGCCAGCGTGTCAATAAACTATAAATTGACGTATGTCTTAATGTGAACATAGTTAAGATGTTACGGACGGCAACTGCTCCAGTAGATTCCTTAGGAAGGTGAGCAAATAGGATGGTAAATAAATCACAGTGCCAAAAAGGTTTCAAAAGCAACTTCACTTTTGTTCGTCTAGAATAATGCAACCAATACACTTGACCAAACAAAAAAAAAAAAAAATGTCGCCGTTTCACCCGAAAGGCGAAGCATCAATTGCGATAGCAAATTAGTAGAGAGCTTTTCGGTGTAGGGATAGTATTTTTATCGGCTGCATAAACATGAACACATTCACTTACTAACTGAATTACCAAGCGTGGTGTCAGCGTGCACAAGCAAACAGAATAGATCACACTCAATGACCGCAGACGACTGTCAAAACGCTGGCAGCAAGCGCAGCGCCGCAGCGAGCGAAGGTTCGTGCGGAAATCGCTTCAATGGAAAATGAGCGGCGAATTCACAGCGCATACAAGGGTCAGAGCCGTGTGGAGATCGCTTTTAAGAGACGGTGCGGGCGACCGCCACAGCAGGGCAAAGTACAAACGCAGTTGTTGGCAGAGCAGAAGCTGCCCCTCCCTCCCGTGCTGCCTTCCCGCTTTCTTGCTTTCGCGTGGGAGATTGAGTGGCCAGTTCCCCATGCGCCCGGTTGCAAGATAAGTATTTGGTGCCGCAGCACAGCGTCGTCCCGCCTCCCCCCCTGCCTGCCTGCCTGCCATACACCCACGGCCTTTCGCACGACGAAGGTAGCGTTTGCTTTCCGCCGTGCATTCGCTCTCAGTGATAGCGCGCGTCCCCCGCGCGCTTTCACTCGTGCATACGGCGCGCGGCGACGATTTTATCACCCTTGGACTTTATACGGAGCCTCACGGTGACGGCGACGGCGACGCCAGAAAGCCTTTGGAAGTGTCCATATAATTGCTATCGCAATGAAAACATAGGTTTCAATGGATGAAAAGTATTATGGCCAGCACACAGTCATAATGTACAGCAACATATGCGAAATCTTTTCACGGAATCATTCGCAATTCCGTGCGACACCATGTATTCATATGGAGAAATGATCAGACAAGACAACATTGCACCACACTATCATTTATAAAACATTAGACTTACTAATTGAGCTTCCCGTCGGACAGTCAGAGCCTGTGTTACGCAGAGCGAACGAGCATAGCGCGGCGTTTCTTCGCGGAGCGTTCCGCATTTATCGTCACGACGAGAGACAGCGCGTCGGATGCCGCAGCCGGGAACTTGCACGATAACAAAGAACCTGCACTCACACCTTTCGCCAATAAATGCCGTGCGCTAGGCCACGCAAAATTTGAAGCAAAGTGCCCGCCACACTTTTAAGAAACACGCATGGAAAAAAATAACACCTGGACAAAACCGCCGCGTTCAAGTGAGCACCGCCATTCCGCATGACATCATAGCCAGCCTACACAGTCTTGAGCCAGAGTCATTGGTTGGTAGCATAGAGTTTCTCACTATAACACCTAGAGGGCAAACTGGCGCCACCGTCTATGCGAGTTTCTTAAAGGGCTGCCGTGCCCTCATGGGAATGATGGGATATGTGTCTGCGAGGCTTGTGTTGGCTGGTGTTGTACGAGGCTTCGTCTAAAACGTGGATATGGCTACACAAATAACGCGTTCTTAAAATAAAATTTACATAAAAGGCTTTCATTCACCCATATTACATCTCTCAATAAAGTTTACTCACCTACAATGCAGCATCAAGCGAAGAAAAGCAAGAACAGACGACAAGTTGTTCCAAAGCGAGCGAGAATCTTGTCGTCTGCCCTCCAACTTTAGCGGCCAGCTGATACTTTTTACGTTTCATAGAATTGTGCATCCAATAGTATGTCCTCGAAATTAAACAAAACATTTTTTTTGTGTAATAATAAAGCTAAAGCAGTTTTTTACGTGCTGTTTTAGCAGGAAATGAATGATTGTGACAGACGGAATGGTGCTAGCCAAGCGCGTCTTCAAGGCGTTCGGGCTCTCCAGGGACGATGCCAATCCGAATCTACAATATACCGGCATTCCCTTGCATACCACGGCGCAGCAGCGCCACATTTCCCTCTAGGTTTTATAGTGTGAAACTCTATGGTTGGTAGGGGTCACCAAGAACAAACTAATAAATTGTAAAATAGATAAAAGTACCCTTTCTTCCATTATTACGACAAAAATATTTTAATCGGTACATTTACTAGTATGAGAGTATCCAATGAAAAAGGTCCTTAATTCTTTTATTTTTCGCGTAGGTTTTCAAGTATCAGTGTTTGTCCCCCTCCCCCCTCCCCCTGACCTAGTGGCGCTTGAATCGTGCACAGGTAATCGATATCTCTGGCGATAGGTTCTGGTACGCTTCTCTTTCCAAGTTTCGCGCGCTGTTTAGATAGACCTTGGAAAAGAGATGCAGGAGCACGTTCCACTCAAATCAACCGAAAGTAGAGAACACTTGCGTAACCGCTTAAAGAATCCGGGACACAGCCATGGCCGCACGGGGTAAATGTTGAGGGGAACGCCGCGGCTTGTGGGGAAGGTAATGTTTAACCATTCGTAGTTGTTTTATTATAGCGCGCTAGAACAAAATTCTATTCAGAAATCATTCCCTCAGAGAGGCCCAGTGTATATAGGCGTTCAATAAAAAACGTTTCTGGAAGCCTTTACCCACAAAATTTCACGTGCGCATCTGCGTTTGTATTTTTGAGCCATCCCTGAATAAATACATTTTATCATCATCATTTTCAACATTGTGAGACTTCAGCGGGGTTTGCTCGTATTTTTGCGCCAAAAAATTGGCAGACATCTTTCGTGTCTACACGACATAGTTTTCAAAGCACCTACAAACAGCAGTAACAACGACGGAGGTGCTGCACGTACCTTCAGCGACTCCTTTGTGGTGTTGCTTTTCCCGTGTCAACTGCTGGAACGCTTGCGCTTTCCGACAGTATTAGGAGTCGGAGAGCCTTGATTTTCGGTAGGGGGGGGGGGGGGAGGGCATAATATATTCCATTACAGTCATTAGTCACTGTGCAAACAGGACAAAGAAAAGGTCACAATACTTGTTAATGCGACGAACGGCAAGGTAACAATTACACGTAGATATCATTACCACTAGTGCGGCATCCAGTGCGGCATCAACACAATCCCCTCAAGTAGCATCTTCACAAATCATACTCCGTTACCTTTACGAAAAAAACAGAGGTATACAAGAAAATGTAGACTTTCAATGAACAACAGTAATCGCACCGGAGATCTCTGAGTAGCCAACGTTATCACACCGGGACTTCTGTTCGCCAGGTCCTGAGAAAAACAAGTCCCTTCGTCAGAACGTTAGCACTTGACACATGGCTTGGTTCGCCTAATGTTGAATGATTACCTCTCGTGCTTGAGAAATCGGAGATGAGTGCACCCGGCTGGCTTCCGTCATTTGGTGGAATGGACGGAATGGTTCGGCAGTACGGCGCACGTGAATCCTTCCGAATGCCGCGCTGTGTTACAAAGCCTCGAATGCTATGCCGGGAAGAAACGTGGCCTTTCACGACGCCATCACCGCGAAAAAAACTGCCGGGGGCATATGGCGCATGCAGCTGCCGGCTGTAGCCCGACTGTCTCGGCTTGTTGAGCAGATGCCGAGTCACGGCGATGGCAGACGGTCCGTTATCTATCGCCGCGAACAAGAACCGACGCTCCGTGATTGAGACACTGTAGCTGAAAACAGGGCCCGTATCCCCATTATTAAGGTTCGGATATGGTCCGGCGTTGCCAGCGTACCTGGCAGCAGCCGGTGAAGTCCGATACGTTACGCGTTTTACGCCATAATCGCCGAAAATTTGCTGCCTGTATAGACCGTTTCACTGATTACAAACATAGGCCCTGCACGGCTTCCGGTTTTGCCCACTGACGTACCTGCTGAATGTAACTGGCATAGAAGCAACCGTGCGTTTTAAAGCATAAACCTGATAAGGCACGTGACCGGAAGTTTCTTGGGGGCGGCACGCTCGCTGCTGTTATCACGAGCATGAAACCGTCTATAGATCAGCGCGTTGAATGTTGCTGGCTTAACCGCCACGGTCAGCTGTTGCCGCAGCGCATGCGCACAAGTGCGCGGTAAGCGAGTATTTTTGCATTTGAAGAATGAGAAAACTCAGCGCAATCTCTTCAGTGCACCCGAATGGTAGGCCAGCATGCTGCCAGCCTGCCAATATAGCCCGCGATGCTCTTACGCCGCTATATCAGTGACTTTTGTGGCACTTCTGTGCTTCTCAATCACTCCATATTTCTCTATCATCACTTTTGTGATGCTTCTGACCCACCACTGCCATGAGATTTCTGAGTGACGGACATGCTCCGAGACTTTATTCTGCTTTAGAGACCATGCTGCCCGCATCACTTGTTCCTTCTTCCCTTCCGGCGGGCTCCCCCCGGTCACAGTGACGTAGCCTGACGCAGCTTGCGGTCGAACAGGCGATATTGATTGATGAGGAAGCGAGGTGTTGTGCGTCTAATGTGCATGGTGTTCTTTGGGTTTTCATGGAAGCTTTAAGGCAACCGTATTGTTTAATTTACCGAACACTAGCTCCAACATAGCGGCAACTTCAGGTATGTGTTTATAGAAGTACCTTTTCGTTATGAATATCCAGACTGATAATTCTCTGCAACTGCTGCTAGTGTCTCAAAACATTTAAACCATATAAGGTTTAGAACACAGAGCCGCAGGGCATTCGCAACTTATGTAGATATACAGACATACAAATTACAAAACACGGAAGCTAACTTGGCGGTAACTATGAATTTAGATTCAAACAGGTACGTTTGTAATAAAATGTTCGCTACTGTTATCTTTATGTGAGTATTCGTAGTGTTTAGGATCGTTTATGCAACTTCTGCGTAAGTACCTATCGCAGTTTTACAGTTCACGGTAACCATTTTAGTGGTACGGCGCATGGCCGTACATATGGATGCGTAAGTAGCTGACCGAACACGCTACTCCTAAGTCATCAAGGTCAAATGCGTGAAGTTTACCGGCCTGCCCACTTCGTGGCATAATCAAAGAGGGCTGATAAAAACGCTGCCCTAAACATAGCAGGGGCGCCATGTATATGTACAGGGTGTGTCTGCTGTGTTTAAGGCAGCGTTCCTCTATTGAAAGTTTCGTACAAAGTGCTGAAGGAAACTGCATAGCGCCACTCCCACTTTGTGGACTGCCGTGGCAAGGACTGTGCGCACTGAAAGTTGTAGACTAAATTTCAACTGGGAGTGTACGTGGGAGTACACGGGAGGGGCACTTTTCGACAGAATAGCGTGAAAGCTCCTTTTGCAGAACACGACAACTCCATTCTCGTTTCCGGTTCCTTTTCATTCTCCGAAGCGGTGTCCACGAAGAAAGAGGTTGCGCGAAGTAAGTCAAGAAAGCTAAAGGCAGAGGCGGTGGGATTCTAACCAGCGCATTCAGTTCTGACGCGGGGAGCCGTGCAAATAGTCAAAGGTATCCTCTTCGCGTTGCACTTCCTTCCTGATTCGTCGAGTGCAAATAGACTTCTCAATGTTCCATAGGTTGCTTCCCATACAGAGCGAACTTTGGCGCTTCCTGTTTCTATTTGAATGCGATTTTCGGTCTTGTGTCTACTGTCTAGTGAGTGACAACTTCCCTCTGCGTTCCTCATTGCCCGAAGGCATCTAATTATTTCTGTTATAAAACAACTGAACTGCGGCACGGTAACCTTCAAGATACGACTTACGAGAGTAGTGTATTATATGTAGTGGTTACAGCGCACACGCTGCAACTGCGAATTCGACGTAGCTCATTCTTTACGCTCATTTGAGATTTCTACTCAGTGATGAAAGGCGCTCAACTTGACGGCAAAGTCCACCGGGGTGCTTACATTGGAGCGCAGTCGTGGCGAATCAAAGGACAAATACGGAATACTAACACGAAACTAGTTTGAAAAGCGAGACATAAAGAACACTGTGTTTTGTCCACATGCTGGTCCACTTCAATGGGACCAGTAGCTAGCAAGGACGGTACTCCGTGCAATACATATACGAGATGCTGTGAGCGACATTTCATGCCGTTTAATGAAGGCAGGTGATTTCGTTTTGAGAAACAACACGCAAGCGAAGCATGACGCCGAAGCGCTTCGGTCACGTGTGACGCTCGAGACGCGTTAGAAGGTCATGGGTTCTTCTTGCGGCATTCACTGAGAGTTCATATATCGGCTATCAGAGTTTAAACCACTTGAGGGGGCTGTGTGGCACTTCAGTCGCGGCGACTCCACGACGGGGAGCACTGCAGGTTCCGCACGGGGTTCTGCACCGGCAAATTATGTCTGCAGGGACGAGGCCATTGTAGTTCAAGATTCACGTTCGAGGTACGGGCTGTCCCAACTAAATGTTGCACACAATTAAAAATAACACAGGACTTTACGCGAGCGACGCGCATTTTATATTCATGAACGAGAAGGTGGGGGCTGAGGGGCCGATGTTTTAGACAACCATAAAAAGCCAAGAGAGAGAGAGATTCCCAGGAAAGCATAGGAAAAATTATGAGGTTTATTGTTGTTTGAAAGCTAGGAATAATAAGGTAAAGGTAAATGAAAACGGACGAACACAAAACTTGACTCCGGTGGTAGCCGAGCGCGAATTTTCCTCAAATGCACTCTGGACACCCGCGCACGTCGGGACAATAGCGATCAATTATTAATTTGGAGAAGAGGGGCTAGGACCTCCACATTTTAAAATAAGACGACTTATATTGACCCTGCAAAAATGTCTTCCCAGCAATGCATATCTGTTTAAAAGTCAAGTTGACTTAAAGGGTATCGGTGTAAGCTTGGTATTTGTAAGCTGGCGTTCCCACGATCTCTGTTGCAGTGAAGCCTACTCAAAGAAAAATGCGATGTGAACGGGGCTCAATAACGCTATCGCGTTCCACTCTTAAAGGCGAAGCTTAAGTGTCCTCCAATTTTTTTAAGGGGTGTCTGGTCTTCTTCAATCCAAAGGCGGCGCGGTGCTCAACACGGTGGAGTACAGGAAAAGGTAAGAGTCGATGGTCGTTCGAGAATACTGGTATATTTATCACTCAGAGCACTTCATTTGTTGCCTGAATTTGTTCCTACGTCACTTTTAAAACTTAATGATAACCAAACTGAGGTCACCTCCTACATCTCGCTCCCGGCAGCACGTTCCGAAAAAAAAATCATGAGACGCCCATGTCGCAGTTCAGCAAAGGAGAAGTCGAATAGTGTTGCAAGAGAGACTGCTGTCGCAGGAAGAGCGTGTCTGGCAGTCGCTGCGCTAGCGCGTGCTATGCAGGAAAGAGTGGTGAGAGGCCAACAGGTGAATTACGAATCAAGACTTCGCACGAGTGAATGATCAACCAACGTGGGAACGCTCCACTGATGCCATCTTCGGGCGATAAGTCGAGGCAGGTACCCCCATTCCTTCAAGAAATCGTCGGGCTAAGAACGCTAACTAATCCGCAGCGTCACCATGTCACCAAAGCGTCCCGCTTCTATTGCAGAGTAAATTTCCACCAAAGCCAACACGAAACGCTTCAAACAGTCGAGCGCTACCTTGCAGTGCTGCCGAGTCTTGCACTTCATTGGCGAGATTCTTTCAGCAATGTTGTTATTGCATGTGCTATGAAGAATGTATTGAAATCAGTGGCTTCTTCTGAAGTGTTCAGAGCAGAAAATTATGCCTAAGGCACAGCGCCTTATCTTTGTAACCGGCAGCCTCTCTACGATGTCGTCAAAAGAGAGCAGCATGCCTTATTAGTGAATATATATTGTGTTCACCTTTCTACAGCTTGTCCTATCAATGCTCGATAGAAAGGCGCCGTTTCGGGAGTTTGGCATGGTTCTCGGCACATAATGTACGCAGTGGCTCGGCGCCAATGACAATGTGCCGCTTTTTCAAATGCACTTTTGACCTAAAAGCCTAGGGTCTTGACGGAAAATCGGGGTGCTGTTACTAGAATGCGCGGAGAAGTATGGCAGCCACATGCTCGTGCGCGTCCAGCTAATCTGCAAGGAAGCCGCCCACCGCGGCGGCACAAGTCACGTGTTTGACGAGGGCGAATATGAATAAACGCTCGCGTGCTTTTATTAAGGTGCACGTAAAAGAACCTCTTGGAGTCGAAATAATTTCGGAGCTCTCCACCACGCCGTCTCTCATAGCCGCGGTGTCACTTTTGAACGTCAAACATCAGGAATGAGGTACAGCGCGACACCAGTAAAGGAGGCGGCGCGTTTTCTAGCGATTGCTTTAGGGAGCATCACATTAAGCAGTCACTTTTTGGTTGTGCCAGCGAGTGTCACACCCATACCACCGTCGACAAAATTTGTATACGGAACACTGCGTAAACAGCGTGCAAATTTAGCCCGCCTAGGTAAAAAAAACATCTAGGAAAGGTATTTATTTATTTGGGACACTCTCAGAGGCTCCCGTATGAAGCATTATAATGAAAGGAGTGGCCACAATAGTAATACAACAAGTACAAAATACAGTAAGGTGAAAAACAGATATGGTCAAAATGGCATAACTAGCAACGATGTTAGAAAAACAAACAACAGAAGGCAGCTGGCGTAGTAATTAAACAAATAAAAATGCAGTAATACAGAAATAATTATTAACAATAATAATATTAACCTTGGTTTATATTTACAAAAGTGCGTTCAGGACTGTATAATATATGCATGCTATGCCTGCGAATGCGGCCGTCATCATTTCTTAACTTCATATGACGTTGACACTGACGTCTACGCCATACAGTGATGTAGCACGATCCCACTTACTCATTTCCATGCCATTTGCAGTGAAGCACGCATATAAGGGGCAGGGGGAGGGGGACAATTTCGAAGGGCACATGTGTCACCAGCTATAAATACCCGCTAGAATGAAACGCATGTCACTGAATAAGATACAAACTGAATAGGATACACTGAAAAAAATACATGTCCGACACTTCGTTATAGAAGGCGTCAGTGTCCATTGGCAACGGTAATAACAATGTTCAATACCACGTGACTTCGCCTTTCATAAAATTTCTTACCGTTATTCAGCCTCATCGCAATTCCAGTATTCCTTGCAGCTCTCCTGAGATGCAAATTATTCGTTTCGGGACGCACCTGGTGCCTGTAATTGAAAAAACTTGCATTGTAGTTCACGGTACCCTACCGTGAACCTCACTTGAACAAAATAAAGGGAAAAAATTGGCAGCCGATCCACGAAGTGAATGCTGATGATGGAGCGAAGCTCCTTGGACGATTAGGGCTGCTGCTTGAGTTTTCGGTTCGGGGTCTTGCTGCCGTCGCCGGCGTGCTGCTGCTTCTCGTGCTCGTAGTTCGGGGTTAGCTTCGCGGCGTTGCCGTTGGGCTGCTGCGTCTCGTTTTCGAAGTGTAGGATCAGAGTCACGACGTTCGCGCTCCTCCATACTCAAGTGCTAAGTGTAGCGACAGCGGCGCGGCGCCGGCGCAACACCTGTGCATGGTCGGTATGCGCGCTGCGTGCGCGACGGGGAGCTACAACGACGACGGCGACAACGGACATCGTGAGAGCCTAAGGAGCTTCGCTCCTAAAAAGGAAAACACGAAGAAAGGTAACGAGTGGCATTCTTCGGTGAAGCTTCCGATCAAATGAAAACGCGACAAACCATGCGGAGAATATTGAAGTACCCGGGAAACGAAGATTGCACTCACGGAGGCTTGATGTGTTCTGCGCTTTTTTTTTCTTGACACCGAGTAGATTCTCAACACGTGCTTGCAGTCGATTGCAGAATTTACGTTCTTCTTCAAAACATCCGGAATATTGTCTCGCGTTTTCGTATGCACCTGAAAATACGAGTGGGGGAGGGGGGGGGGCGGTTGGCGAGACTTGGTGGACACTAGAAGTTCTTTATGCGAGCACAGCTTTCCGACATAATATATTTTAGTTTACCATGCTTCCTAATTTTCCTCGCAAGCAAGTTATATCATCAATTCTATGTTCTTGCTGAGTGACGATATCCCGGACAAACACTCGTACTCTTGGCTCCTCTGTGCAAAATATTTTCAATAAGTTTAGGTTCCATGGAGTAACACACATGGCTCTTTCAGCCGCAATACGTCAGTAGCGAATGCTTGCTTTTGCAATAACGCATAAACACACGAATGAAAACATCAGGCCGCATAACATAAACTAATAATAACCGTACATAAAAAGCCGGCGTAAGATTGTACGCCATCAATATGGTACCGCCATATCAAAATAGAGTTGTACCGCGCATGGACGTATAGAGGTTTACTATAATACAGGGGTGGCACGGTGAAGTTTATGTAGATCGTGACTATTATTATTGGGAAATTGTAGTTCATTTATTTATTTATATTATTCATTTCATTTGTGGGACATGGAGGGGGAGTGCACGCAAAAACTGCTTAAACATACTTAAAGAGCGCCGCTGGCTGTTTGTCACGGAGCGGCATATTTTCGAATGGTTTGGACGCTGATTAACGACACGCCGAATTACGAGCGTCAAACACGTGGGCTCCTGACTGTGCAGCGTATAATGCATTCGACATCGACACGCCGAATTACGAGCGTCAAACACGTGGGCTCCTGACTGTGCAGCGTATAATGCATTAGACATCGACACGCCGAATTACGAGTGTCAAAAACGTGGGCTCCTGACTGTGCAGCGTATAATGCATTCGACATCGACACGCCGAATTACGAGCGTCAAACACGTGGGCTCCTGACTGTGCAGCGTATAATGCATTAGACATCGACACGCCGAATTACGAGCGTCAAACACGTGGGCTCCTGACTGTGCAGCGTATAATGCATTCGACATCGACACGCCGAATTACGAGCGTCAAACACGTGGGCTCCTGACTGTGCAGCGTACAATGCATTAGACATCGACACGCCGAATTACGAGTGTCAAAAACGTGGGCTCCTGACTGTGCAGCGTATAATGCATTCGACATCGACACGCCGAATTACGGGCGTCAAAAGCGTCGTGGCCGCTCGGGCTGCCATCTCGATTCCAGACGCGTCACGCCGATTACGGACCCCGAAGTGTGCGCGTACGGCCACGTGGTAGTACTGGGCTCAACCTTAGCCCTTGACATTGGGAGAGAGGCTAATCTGTGGTTCTTCGTCCATAGTGAAAGGGCGCGGCTAAGATTGTTGGGAGCTAAGAGAGCTGAATTCGGAGAATGCTACGTAGCGGCAGTTTCCCTACCTAGGGAACTAGGGAAAGGAGAGGCTATTTAGGCGCATGTTTTGGGCCCTGCTGATTAGTCTAGAAGCTTAACCTATGCGCTGCTGAGAAGCCGTTGGGGGTCCAGTATCGCCTGGGCCGCCTGGCCACGTCCGAACTCCGAGGAACTTGTTGACGTACGAGACGTCAAACCAGCGTCTGCAACGAAGCTCACGGTAGTTCACCTCAAGTTAGCTCAACCTGCTTGAGAGAAGTCGTCAGATCTAGACTCCCGGGAAACCCAGCCCAGCAATTCGCATCCACCTCGACAAGAACGGACCGCCAGCATTCTTCGGGAAAGCTTTGTGCACCGACTTCCACGGTTTGTGGACTTGCTGCTGCTGCCCGGCCATGCGTATGACACCATTTGTTTTCTTTGAACTTTGATTTCTTTGGAATTTTGCTTTAGTGAAATACTGTTAAGTGTATTCTTTTGTATTTGATCCTCGCACTGTTTCATTTTGATATCTACTGTTAATTGTTCGTATTTATTGTATTCATCATTGTGATATATTAAGCTCAGGTGTGTTAATCTCTCTTGTGTTTTTCTTATTATTTTATTTTATTAACTTGTGTATATTTATCAGCCGATAAATATCTTGTTTTTTTGTTTACTCCCGACTCTGACTCTTTTCACTGTGCTCGCTTGCGTACGGAACGACCAACCAGCTTGTCTACCCCGTCGATCGACTTCGCGCCGACGACGAATCGGGGACAGCTGTGACATAAACTGGCGTCCGCGAACAGGACGTTCCGTACAAAAGCAGCACGGTGAACTGAGAACGATAATCGTGGAGATTGATCGAGTAGTGCTACTGACACATTCTTGTGCAGTATCGAACGCGCATGCATGCGAATTGTGAGCGCTCGGTTTTTGGTGGTGTAGCAGTAGCGACATTTTGGAGGCAATGGAGTTGGAAAAGTGGTTAGAAGAAGGCAAACAGTTACGCCTAAAGGGCGCCGAGTTGAGGACATGGATTACGCAACAGCAGAGGCAGGCCCGAGAGGAAAGGGAGGAAGAGCGAGAGGAAAGGGAGAAAGAGCGAGTGGCGGCGAAGGAAGCCGGAGAGCGCGAAATACTGTTGTTACAATTAAGGATTCAGCTTATTCAAAGTGGCTACAGGAGCAGGGCTAGCAACGAGCACCTTGAAGTAGAGGAGGAGCAGCTGAAATGCAAGGCGCCCGTAGAAGTCGCGTCACGGAAACGCGAAGAAATCGCACGCACGGTTCTGCCGATAGTAGGAAGAGAGGCTAATCTTTGCGAGCCTAACAAAGGTGATGCCAGATCTGCAGACCGTGGCGTAGTTGTTGAGGGACCCGTTGATGGGGACCGGATTGAGCGCGACGAGATACTGAGCCAATTGGATGCTAGAGAAGCAGCTAGGCCAGCGGTGGACGAGTTGGCATACGTCGCGAAGGTAGCGCCTGTAGTAGTTGTCCGAAGTGACACGAACTTGTTAGGCAAGAACACCAGTGGAGAGAAATCAGAAAGGTGCGCTGAAGCACAATGCGGGCAGGATGGTGCAGTTGCGGACAGCTCCCAGATATGTGAGCTGCGGTGCTCAAAAGAAAATAGCTGCATTGCACCGAGGTTTTTGGAACTCCCCGCCAGTGAAGGTGGAATTGAGAGGGGTGATTCACCCGCTAATCATCCAGATTGCGTGTTTGAAGTGGCAAGCGCGACCGGCGATATGCGCGCCGGTCATCACGAGATGCGAGCTGAAGGTTCGAAATTTAGCACGGGAAAGCGTGCTAGGAAAAAGAAGAGAAAGAAGCGGTGTCGCAGAGTCCGTAATGCGGCAGAGAAGGCTACGCAGCCGAGTAAAACCAAAGGCGCTAAACCATGTGGGGAGCGCGGGCAAGAATTTCGAAAGGCGCGTTTACCGAGGGCAATGTTTCCAGTACGAGTGCGTCCGAACCGCCGGGTGAAGAAGAGAGAAAAAGGCCGTTCGCCGCGGGGGCGGACAAAAGCAAGGGGGCAAGCATGTTCCCCCTCGTTCGGTGCTTTGAGAGGTGTGCTGAGCATGGCACAAAAGAGAGAGCCGATACGGCGCCGCGAATTAGGCATAAGCGTCAATAAAGTCGCTGTGTGATGCGTGACAGGCACGTTTCCTGTTTATGAAGTGTCGGGGATGGACAGCGAGGAGAATGGCCGCTGTACCTTTTGCATTCTCTCGCTGACAAGATCAGCTGTCAAACCGCGCCCGCCTCGAGAACGGCTTAAGGATATGGCTCTACCTTAAGCTACTAGAAATGAAAGTGACGCAGGTTTTTGGTAGAAACAGTTTGTTTCTTTATTTTTCCGTGTTAGGTTAATCTTTTAGAGATCGGTTGGGTGAGCAAGTTTGGAGCTCTGTGTAATTATTTTGGAAGCCCTCCGATATTATGAGAGAGCTGGATTGCGTGCGTAGAAAGTTTTTGAAGACTTTGTTTTTTTTTATATGTCGTTCTTTCTGTAGCAGTTAGGCTCGCTTGTGGGTGAAATACGCTGTATCGGTTCACTTTACCGAAGGGTTCAGGATTTCTTTTTTCTTGAGAGTGGGTCGCTTTATTTGAGGGAGCCGTTGTGGCCTCGCCTGTTAGGAAAGTGTTTGTGCCGTTTCGTTAAAGCGTGGCTCGCGCGGACACACAGGAGCAAAGCGCTGGTGCGTCTATCACACGTGTATTTGCAAGACGACAGCAATTTTTGGTTTCATTTAGTGCGTGTAAGTGCTTTGCAAGATCCGCGAATGTCCTGGTCGTCTTGAGCGCGTGTTTGGCGCACGTTTTGGTTGCCATTGCACTAGTACGTGTATTAAAGCTGATGTGGAGTGCGAGCAGACTATTCATGGCAGGTGTGCTGCATATGTTATTTCGAGTACCATTTATTTGCGGCCATTGTGCAGTCGAGTTGGAGAATGTTGATGTTGTGTGCCTGGACGTGTGGTGTTGTGTTCGATTTTTTTTGCATGGTACACGTGGTTATTAGATGTATAATGTTATGTATACATAGAATGGTCTTCTTTTTCTTGTTTTTGTTTTCGAAAATGCCACTCGTGTAAGTGAATATTATGTGATAATATTCTGAAAGTGGGGGGCTGTGTCACGGAGCGGCATATTTTCGAATGGTTTGGACGCTGATTAACGACACGCCGAATTACGAGCGTCAAACACGTGGGCTCCTGACTGTGCAGCGTATAATGCATTCGACATCGACACGCCGAATTACGGGCGTCAAAAGCGTCGTGGCCGCTCGGGCTGCCATCTCGATTCCAGACGCGTCACGCCGATTACGGACCCCGAAGTGTGCGCGTACGGCCACGTGGTAGTGCCGGGCTCAACCTTAGCCCTTGACATTGGGAGAGAGGCTAATCTGCGGTTCTTCGTCCATAGTGAAAGGGGGCGGCTAAGATTGTTGGGAGCTAAGAGAGCTGAATTCGGAGAATGCTACGTAGCGGCAGTTTCCCTACCTAGGGAACTAGGGAAAGGAGAGGCTATTTAGGCGCATGTTTTGGGCCCTGCTGATTAGTCTAGAAGCTGAACCTATGCGCTGCTGAGAAGCCGTTGGGGGGCTAGTGCCGTCCAGTATCGCGTGGGCCGCCTGGCCACGTCCGAACTCCGAGGAACTTGTTGACGTACGAGACGTCAAACCAGCGTCTGCAACGAAGCTCATGGTAGTTCACCTCAAGTTAGCTCAACCTGCTTGAGAGAAGTCGTCAGATCTAGACTCCCGGGAAACCCAGCCCAGCAATTCGCATCCAACTCGACAAGAACGGACCGCCAGCATTCTTCGGGAAAGCTTTGTGCACCGACTTCCACGGCTTATGGACTTGCTGCTGCTGCCCGGCCATGCGTATGACACCATTTGTTTTCTTTGAACTTTGATTTCTTTTGAACTTTGCTTTAGTGAAATACTGTTAAGTGTATTCTTGTGTATTTGATCCTCGCACTGTTTCATTTTGATATTTACTGTTAATTGTTCGTATTTATTGTCTTCATCATTGTGAAATATTAAGCTCAGGTGTGTTAATCTCTCTTGTGCTTTTCTTATTATTTTATTTTATTAACTTGTGTATATTTATCAGTCGATAAATACCTTGTTTTTGTTTGCTCCCGACTCTGACTCTTTTCACTGTGTTCGCTTGCGTATGAAACGACCAACCAGCTTGTCTACCCCGTCGATCGACTTCGCGCCGACGACGAATCGGGGACAGCTGTGACACTGTTCCACATCAAATACTTTTATAAACAGTTATAACTGCTTAGAAGTTACATAGTCCAAAAATATAGTTCGTATATCGGTGCCCGTAACTTTTCAATTGAAAAAAAAATGAGTGCAGCTTGCACTTGTTGTGCAAGGCTGGAGTAAACAGCGGAGCTTCTGATCGACCAAGTTACAACCAGAGCTGTTATACCGACGACGCTGGATACTCAAACGCAAACTCTCGCGATCTGGTTCTCCAAACTCGGGATGTTCGACTCGACGACAACTCTTCTCGAGTACAGCTTCGGCACGGTATTCCGGATCGGCTCGCCGCCGACGCGCAGATTCTCGCTTGGCCGCACGAAGCGCTTCAAGACGCGGTCTGGCGAAGCGCTGACATGTCCATAGTCGGATACAACTTAAGAAGACCGGAGAGGCCCCGCCCAGATGACCGAAGCGCAGCAGCCGATTGCCTCCACGACTAAAGAAATAGTCCCGCTGACGCGACTCGCCCCAGCTTGAAGCGCGGGCTGCCATGTTCTCCGTCGGAGGGAACACCGGCCGTCCGGCTCAAGACGCAAGTCTATAGTTCGCGCCTATTGGTGGAGGCTCGTATGCATCCGCCTTTTAGGGGGCAAATGCCGCTGCTTTCTAAACTTGTACCCGACTATAGGCGAAGCGACGCACATGTGATTGTTAGGCGACGCGAAGTGAAGGCATGGCTAGACGGCACACGTTCGTGGTCGTAGCAGCTCGGCAAGAGGGTGCGGAGCGGTGGCTAGCGAGGTGCTGCTATGCCAAGTGGTTGCTAGGCAACGCGCTCTGACGTCATCGCCAGGCGCCGTTTCTGGTCTATGCTCTACAAAACCAAACTCCGGCTTAAATAGTTCCGCTGTTAAAAAGAAAATGCTAGTTTCTCCTGAAAGCTGATGCGCTAAAAGAGCTAGCAAGTTGTGACATGGTGCTGGAGCTAACGACTTCAGCAGATGCGTTTTAACAATACGCTAGCGACATGTTGGCCCGATTCTGTAAGTGTCCTCCTTGTGGACATGTCCATGTCTGCTGAAGAAGTGCCGACTGGCGGGGAGCGCCTGTCTCCTTCTCACGTGTACCACAGCCCAGCCAATGAGAACTTGAGCAGCAGACGAAATGAACTGGTCCGCAAGGGGGAAACTTGCAGAATAACCCCCCCCCCCCTAGTGGCTGCCGACGCTGGCTCGATGAAGAACGCCTCCCAGCGGCGTTGCAGGTATCTCACCTCGATGTCGCTCGAGATGGGACTGAAGGAAAACCGTCGGCGTTCGTAGTTTGAAATGCGACGCATTTCTTAGCGAACATTGGCTCTTTTGACAGTATCTATCTATTTATCTATCTAGCAGCCTAAGTCTTTGTGCTATCACGGTCGTTTCTTCAAGTTGGTATGTACCAAAATTGGCATAATATGACAAGAGTTCATGGCGAACATAAACGATAGGTTACGACATAATTCTTCTTCTTTCTGGGGTTTTACGTGCCAAAACCAGTTCTGATTATGAGGCACGCCGTAGTGGAGGGCTCCGGAATAATTTCGACCACCTGGGGTTCTTTAACGTGCACTACAACGCAAGCACACGGGCGTTTTTGCATTTCGCCTCCATCGAAATGCGGCCGCCGGGGCCGGGATTCGATCCCTACGACATAATTGAGACAACATGCGTGTCGTGTAGGTCACGACAACGACCTAGCAAAAACTATTAACACTCAACAACCACTGAAACGGGTTCGCACGTTGGTAGTAAGTGAAGGAAACACTAAAGGATGCTGTCAGAAGTTATAGTCATGAGCATCACACAGAGAAAAAACGACAATGACTCAGGGAAAAAATATTATAACTCAAAAACCACAGAAATGGGTAAGTACATGGCCACTAAGTGAAGGAAACAGTAAAGGATGATGGTAGAAGTCATAACCATGACCATGACTAAGCAAAAATAACAATCACCCAGCAAAAAAAGATTAACACTTAAATAGCACTGGAATGGGTTCGGATGTGGGCACTAAGTGAAGGGAACGCTAAAGGATGGTGGTAGAAGTCATGGTCATGAGCATGACTGCAAACATGACAATGACTAAGCGAAAGAATAATGCCACACAAAAGCCACTCGAATGTGTTCTGAATTGGGTACTATGTGAAGGAAAGACTAAATGATAATGGTAGAAGTCATAGTCATGACCATGACTCAGCAAAAGTAACAATGACTCAGCGAAAAATGATTAATACTCAAAAACCAATGACATAGATTCGGACGTGGGCAGTAAGTGAAGGAAACACTAAAGGTTTGTGGTTGAAGTCATAGTCATGAGCATGACTAAAACTTTCGCCTTGAGGTCTCTTAGGTGTAGCTAAAGGGACTCCTTAGGATTCATGACATGAATGCCATGACATGCGTGTCATGTAGGTCATGGAAGAGCCGCCTACATGTTAAGGCTCTTATGATCGTTTCGTTAACTTTGTAGGCTCCCCGCATAGTGCTTAGAATAACATCGATTCCCACAGGGCGTGAGATCTGCCGGATTCTTTACTTTAGCGTCCGTTCCTCTCAGACGACTGCATGCATCACGCTGAGGATCACAGGTGGCCGACAGGAAGCACGTGCCCTTTGCTTCAGTGCATTTGTGCCACAAGTCCCACCCCCGCGACAGCCGCCATGCACGATAGTAGGCGAAAGAGGCACACAAAAACTATTCGCTTGATTTTGAAGTTTGGAAGTCACGATAACAGCAAAATACTTCCAAGGCTATACAGTAACAGCAACTGTACACTGTACACAACTACTCTACACTAATAGACTGTACACTAATAGGCGCAACCAAACATGATGTTCGGTGTGCATTTTTGTATGTTTCTGGATAATCAGAGTAATGGTCACGTATACAACAATGTACGTGGGTTTTTCAATAAAGGGTCATAAGCTGAAAATGTTTACATTTTAACAACTGTTCATCAGCGCCAGCATTACTTTCTATATGGTCAACCATAATGAAAATGCACGCGGTCCACGGATTCTACAATGCCTGGATAACCATAATGACGCCATCTTTTGACACCTACTTAGAAATTGCCTCCAATGTCTTAAGTACACCTTCTTTCACGTAAAAGTATGTGTACTTTTTTACTGCGACGTTAAAGTAGACGTAGAATGCCGAATCTGGACTTTAGAACATATAGGGGCACCTTTGCGATGCTTCGGGGAACGAAAAAAGTTGTCGCAGTTTCACCTGAAAGGCGAAGCATCAATTGCGATAGCAAATTTGTAGAGAGCTATACGGAGTAATGACATTAGCTTTATCAGCTGTATAAACTTGGACATGCAGCAGCACCGGCAACACGCATAACTGTTGTCTACGCCGTCGGCGTTTTGCCCGCGTTCGCTCAAAATGCGTGCGGCGTTGGTGACTGTTGCCGGAGCCTCTGATATAAATAGGCACTTGGTGCCGAAGCTAAACGTCGCCTCCCTTCCCTCCCCCTCCCCCCTCCCCCCTCCCCTACGGCCTCTAGCGCTTCGGAAGAAGGCGCGTTTGCTCTACATATATGGTGATTGTAAAGGAGGAAAGAGACGCCTACTTCTGCAGCCCTTAAGGGAGCACGGCGCAGAACGCGCGTTTGTTCCCGCCGTGGGTTCACTCCCCGTGAAAGCGCGCGTCCCTCGCGCCCTTTCACTCGCACATACAGCGTTCGGCGCGCGGCGGCGATTTCATCTCCATTGACGTCATACGGAACCTCACGGCGACGGCGACGCCGACGGCAGAAATCTGCTTTTGAGTGTCCATATAATTGCTATCGCAATAAAAAAAGGACATTGATTGGACATAGATGAATTCGTATAAAAAGGTGTAATTTATTTACCACGTCATAAGCAATTTTTCAGTTTGGTGTGAACAAAAACCAACGAAAATGCGCATGATTATATGACAGGGACCCAGAATTCAGAGCATTGAGCTTCTGTCATGAAGGACGCCATTCACAATCAATTGCGTTTGGAGCCGAGTAGTTTAGAAATTCGACATGCTTGGTACCGCAATAAACCCAAGCACAGGAACTGGCTTTAGAAACAGCACATGGCTACGTACATCTTTAACACTTACGAACAATGATTGTGCTTATGCGCGTAGGCTAACTAATTTGCCGTTGGCGTAGAGCTGTTATACTATAACGTCCGTGTAAAATCTGTGGAAATGTGTGGTAAAGTGATAGCGGTGTTTTTTTAGAGCACCGCTTCGATGGACGCTATAAAAGGTGTCAAAAAAATTAAAGCCCATTTCTTAAATAAAGATAGTTGAACGCGAAGCTTTTCCTCTTATTATTCTGCAAGTTTCCTTTTCATGATCAGTTACCCCTGTCAGTAATTGACCTAGATAAACGTACTTCTTTACAGACTCTAGAGGTTGAGTGGCGATTCTGAATACTTGCTCTCTTGCCATGTTATTGAACACTATCTTTGTCTTCTGCATAATAATCTTCAACCCCACTCTAACACTTTCTCTGATAAGGTCCTCAATAATTTGCTGTTTTCGACCTCATTGTTGCTGAATAGGAGGACAATGTCATCTGCAAACCGAAGGTTGCTGAGGTATTCTCCGTTGGTACTAACTCTTAATCCTTCCCAGTCTAAGAGCTTGGATACTTCGATGCATGCAGTGAATAGCATTGGAGAGAGTGTGTGCCTGACACCTTGCTTTATATGCAATTTTCTACTTTTCTTGTGAAGAACCTATGTACCTGTGGAATCCTTGTAGATATTGTTACGTAAAATGGCACAAGGCGGGACTATTTACACTGTATTTACAGTATAAGAGAGACACAGTAGCCAAGATGGTGGAGAGCCACCAGCACCGGAGAGAACCGTCTTCTTCGTCGTCTGCCCCAGGATGAATGTCTCTCGCGTAGCATTACTCCCGGCGGTGCAAGCGCCGTCTCGGCGCACTTCACACATTGTCGTTAGGAGGAAGGCGGTAGGCTTTCAGTCTGCTAACGTGAACTATGTCACTGGGAGCGATCGCCGGCGGTAAAGTCGGAGAGACGGGAACAATCTCGTAGGTGACGTCCGTGACTTGGCGGACGATTCGGTAAGGACCCGTGTATCGAGATAGCAACTTTTCGGATAAGCCAACACGGCGGAATGGACACCACAGGAGAACTAAGGCACCGGGTGAGAAGCGAACGTCGCGATGCCGGCTGTCATAGAGGCGCTTCTGGGTCGCTTGCGAGGCCAACAGCCTAGAGCGGGCGATCTGACGAGCGTGATCGGCACGAGCGATGGCATCACGTGCATATTCGCTAGGCGGCGCGGCAGCAGCCGGTAGTATGGTGTCCATCGGTAACGTTGGTTCACGGCCAAAGAGCATATAAAAGGGTGAATAACCGGCGGTATCGTGACGCGAGGAATTGTACGCGAAAGTCACGTAAGGTAACGCCAGGTCCCAGTCACGGTGGTCAGATGAAACATACATTGAGAGCATGTCCGTGAGGGTGCGATTTAGTCTCTCGGTAAGGCCATTTGTTTGGGGATGGTAGGCAGTGGTCAACTTGTGTTGCGTTGAGGAGGAGCGCAAGAGATCGTCGATTACTCGTGATAAGAATGCGCGGCCTCGATCTGTGAGCAATTGGCTAGGGGCGCCATGGTGCAGAATAACATCGTGGAGCAAGAAATCGGCAACGTCAGTAGCAGTGCTGGTGGGGAGCGCTCGAGTGATTGCATACCTGGTCGCATAATCGATAGCAACGGCGACCCACTTGTTGCCGGATCGTGACTCAGGAAAAGGACCGAGAAGGTCCAAACCAACCCGGAAGAATGGTTCGGTCGGCATGGAGAGCGGCTGAAGCAGTCCAGCCGAGGGTGCGGCAGGACGTTTCCGACGTTGGCATTTGTCGCAGGAGGTCACGTAACGTCGAACAGACCGGGCGAGACCGCGCCAAAAAAAGCGGCGCCGGACACGATCGTACGTGCGGGACACACCAAGGTGACCAGCAGTTGGTTCGTCGTGAAGCTCACGCAGTACCGTTGAACGCAGCTGTTTAGGCACAACGAGAAGCAGCTCAGGGCCATCTGATTGGAAGTTACGACGGTAAAGTGTGCCATTCACGAGGGCGAACATGCGCAGTGAGGCGTCGTTAGGTGCGGATTCCAGCCGATCAATGAGCGATCGCAAAGCATCATCACGGCGTTGTTCGTCACCAATCTGGAGAAACTGAGACATAGACATAACGCAGGGGTTAGGTTCGATGTCCGGTCCCTCTGGTTGGTCAACAGGGTAGCGGGACAAGCAGTCCGCGTCCAAATGGAGGCGGCCAGACTTGTAGGTAACTGAGTAAGAGTACTCCTGAAGGCGCAGCGCCCAACGACCAAGTCGTCCAGTAGGGTCCTTCAGTGAAGAAAGCCAACAGAGAGCGTGATGATCGGTGACAACACGGAAAGGGCGGCCATACAAGTAAGGACGGAATTTCGAAACCGCCCAGACAAGGGCAAGACATTCCCGTTCCGTAATAGAGTAATTGCGTTCTGATTTCGATAGGAGACGACTTGCGTACGCAATAACACGGTCAACGCCTTGTTGGTTTTGGGCTAAAACTGCACCGATGCCCTGACCACTAGCATCTGTGCGCACTTCCGTGGGAGCAGCTGGGTCAAAATGGGCAAGAATAGGTGGAGTCGTCAGGGCGGCGATGAGCTCAGAGAAGGCGTCAGCTTGTAGAGGACCCCAACAAAACGGGACGTCTTGTTTGAGTAGGTCAGTGAGTGGACGTGCGAGCGCCGCAAAGTTTTTCACAAAACGGCGAAAGTAGGAACAAAGCCCCACGAAGCTACGAACGTCATGGACAGACCGTGGAACGGGGAAGTTCGTGACAGCGCGTATCTTTGCGGGGTCCGGTCGGACACCGGAAGCGTCAACGAGGTGGCCCAGGACAGTAATTTGACGAAGGGCGAAGTGGCACTTCGAGGAATTTAGCTGGAGGCCAGCTCGTCGGAAGATTGCTAGAATGGTGGAAAGCCGCTCAAGGTCTGTTGCGAAAGTGGGGGAGAAAATTATCATGTCGTCCAGGTAACATAAACACGTCGACCATTTAAATCCTTGAAGCAGTGTGTCCATCATTCTCTCAAACGTGGCTGGTGCGTTGCAGAGACCGAAAGGCATGACCTTGAATTGGTAAAGGCCGTCAGGGGTCACGAAGGCGGTCTTCTCGCGATCCAGGTCGTCTACAGCAATTTGCCAGTAGCCAGATCGAAGGTCCAGGGATGAAAAGAAGGTGGCACCATGGAGGCAGTCGAGGGCGTCGTCAATACGTGGAAGAGGGTACACGTCCTTCTTGGTGATTTTGTTGAGGTGCCGATAATCAATGCAGAAACGCCAGGAACCGTCTTTCTTCTTTACTAATACGACGGGAGAGGCCCAAGGACTAGAAGATGGTTCGATGATGTCCTTCGCAAGCATTTTAGCCACTTCTTTTTGAATCACTGCGCGCTCTGATGCGGACACACGGTAAGGTCGCCGGCGAATGGGCAAAGAGTCGCCAGTGTTGATACGGTGGGCGACAATCTTAGTCTGGCTCAGGGGTCGATCACGAATGTCGAAAATGTCGTTGTATGAGGCCAAAACCCGGCAAAGAGCGTCGGCCTGGTCAGGCGAAAGGTCTGATCCAATCATGTTGCGAAAAATGCTGTCATCGGAACTTGGTGACGGGGAAACTGCAGCTTCCGCAGGTGCAGTTATGGCGACAACCTCGACGTCATAGTCTGTTATCGCGGTGAGGTGGGCAAGCGACATCTTCTGGGGCAACACTTGGGGGGTCAGACCAAAGTTTAGTAGCGGGAGGAACACACAGTTATCAACTAATGTGGCGATGGTATGTGGCACAGTAATATTGCGCGTCAGGCGGACGTCTGTAATCGGAGAGACGATATAGTCGCCGTCAGGAACGGGAGGGGTCGATGACAAACACACGTACGTGACGGCTCGCGGTGGTAGGCGAACAAAATCGGTGGGGCTTAAGCGGCTGACGGGCGTATCGCAGGCATCTGATACAAGAGGAAGATCGAGGCAGAGCGTTTCAGAAGAACAATCAATTAAGGCCGAGTGTGCCGAAAGGAAGTCAAGGCCAAGGATAAGGTCATGGGGGCAGTGAGCAAGGACGGCAAAAAGGACAACAGTGTGACGACCGGCAATGCTGACACGGGCGGTGCACATTCCGATCACTTGAACAGCACCACCATCGGCAACACGTATTGTCTGTGTCGTAGACGGCGTCATAATCTTCTGCAGGCGGCGGCGTAAAGGGGCGCTCATAATAGACAAGTGTGCGCCAGTGTCGATGAGGGCGGTCACAGGAACATTGTCGACTTTGACTTCAAGAAGGCTATGGTGAGTGGGGAGCGTCAGTAGAGGATTTGCAGTGGACGATGGCATTGCAGCTTCACCTCCATAAGCTGCACTATCTAGTTTTCCTGCGGCGATCGTCCAGAGAAGGACGGCGAGGAAAAGCGGCGAGGCTGCGGAGAGCGGGATTGGCGGCGTTGCGGCGACGGGGAGCGGGAGAAGCGGCGAACAGGAGCAGTGGCGTCAGATGGAAGAGGCTCGTGGGAGGACGACGAGTAGTAAGTAGGGGAACCAGCGGCTGGACGTCTGAAAGGAGTAGGGTACATGGAGGTCTGGCGAGATACGTAGGTCCAACGGCGACGGCAATAACGAGCAATGTGCCCGGCCTGATGGCAGGAGAAGCAGATGGGCTGATCGTCGGGAGTTCTCCATTCCGCAGGATTGCGGAAGGAGCCGGGAGACGTGTAGGAGCGTCGAGTGGGTCCAGAGGAATAAGGCCGAGCGTCAGGACGAGTCAGTGGGCACGCTGATGGAAGGCCAAGATTAGCAAACTCCTGCCTGACGACAGCTTGGATGAGGGACACCGATGGCTGCGATGGGTCACTGGCGTGGGTTGTAAACACAGGGGGTTGAATAGGTGCAGGACAGGCGGCTTCAATCTCGCGACGAACAATGCGAGTAACGTGGTCACAGGTGGGCGGCAGGCGAACGGCATCACACGATGAAGTTGCAGCCGTATTGGGCAGCCGGGTGAATTTCTGGGTAATACGGCGGCTCTTCGCGTGTTCAAACCGCCGGCACTCTTTGATGATTGTGTCGACGGTATCAACGTTGGTATAGACGAGCAGGTTAAAAGCATCGTCGGCGATACCTTTGAGCACATGAGAAACCCTCTCGGACTCAGACATGTGCTCGTCAACCTGGCGGCAAAGAGCAATAACGTCCTGAATGTACGAGACGTATGACTCGGAGGATGTTTGTGCACGAGTTGCAAGTTCATTCCGCGCAGCAAGCTGCCGACCAGTGCTGTCACCGAAAAGGTCACGGATCTTCTCTTTGAAAGAGTCCCAGCTGGTAATTTCCGCCTCGTGCGTCTCGAACCACACCCGCGGTGGGCCATCGAGGTAAAAAAGCACGTTGGCGAGCATAAGGGTCGGGTCCCACCTGTAGCCGGCGCTGATCCGTTCGTAAAGGTTGAGCCATTTGTCGACGTCAACCCCATCCTGGCCGGAAAATACGCCAGGATCACGAGCAGGAGGCAGAACGATGTAGGTCGGAGCGACGGGAGGGGCAGGGGGTGAAGACGATGTGCCCGCACCGACTGACATGGTCGCAAGCGTGATGAGGCGGCCGTTGCGAAGCTCCGTGATCGAAACAGGGAACTACCCAGCACTTCCACCAAAAAGATGTTACGTCAAACGGCACAAGGCGGGACTATTTACACTGTATTTACAGTATGAGAGAGACACAGTAGCCAAGATGGTGGACAACCACCAGCACCAGAGAGAACCGTCTTCTTCGTCGTCTGCCCCAGGATGAATGTCTCTCGCGTAGCAATATTGTTGAGAGGCAGTCCCTGGCGTCCGTTCTAGCGCACCTTGACAACAGACTAATGTCAGTTGAAACGATTCTCACATGTCGTCGACAGAAGACATCGCAGCTAAAGGCGACGAAGGGACTACTTAGGTTTTTGAAAGAAACGGGCTTGGACAAGCGGCTGTGACAGTGATGTCACGTACCACACAAGAGTGATGAACTGTGACGGACGATGTGCTGTGCTATGTGCTCTCTCTCTCTCCTCCCCATCTTTCATTCTCCCCCATCACGCTCCCATGTGTAGGGCAGCAAACCGGTTGTGCTAAACTGGCTAACCTCCCTGCCTTTCCTTCTCCACTCTTTCCTTGCTTCCTTCTCATACTGTATACCCAAGCAGAGTGGTTATTAATGTAAATATCTTGTTATACAATGGTGCAGTTCCTATCACTGTCACAGTACCAGTGAAGAGAAGTCTTTTAATACACCTCCTGTCTTTGATAAATACTTCTCCACCTTTAAGGAAGGCATGACTCTGTGAAAAAAAGGACTGTCCCTATCCTCCGTAGATTTGGGAATGCTCGAGCAGAATCTTTATAGCCAGTCGATGAACGTTTTGTAACTCCGCATACAAACGGCAGAAACATAAAGTTTCGAATATACTGTCACTGTTTCTCATCATTTGCTCTTTCAAGATGTCATAACGATTTTGACATCCTAATATTATTGTCACCGTCTGAAACATCGAGTACTTCGCTCGAAGTAGAATAAAAGTATAGCAATATGAACTTTACCGCAAACTTATGAAGCATAAGTCTTACATATATCAAAAATACGCCCTAGAACTAGGGCTGTGCAACTGTTCTTGCTTGTCGCAGTCTCTGGAAGGCGCTGACTAGCAGACAGAATGCCGTGTTGTAGAACGCTTTTGTCTGCGGTCTGAGGTAGCACAACCTGCAGTGTATAACTTCTTGTTCTCGGAAATGTAAGTATACTGAAGGGTGAGAAGCCACAATTTATTTCATTGAAGTCCTCTTTCTCTTACGATAAATTTTGTGATTATTAACAGTGGTCAAACAAGGAAAGTCTGAGGATGGAGCTAACGTTTGGACAAGGCAATTTGTATACGTCAAGGCAAGAACTCCTATCTTTCGTAGCGTTTTTTTCCTCACGGGCCGTTTTTTACTGATTTTTAGCAATTTAGTGTGTTCCTGAGGTGGATTGACGTTTGTTTTCTTAAAGCTGAGCCAGCATTTTTTACACTTTTGGCAGAACGTCCCCCCTTCTAGAGCACACGTCACTAAATCTACTTAATACAAACGTGATAATTTATATTTCATTGTATGCCTTGCGGAATTCCCGTGCGTGGGTATGGCTTAAGTCAATAATTACAACAAGCCAAAATAAGTGTAACTTATTTTGCTTAACATTTTTCTTAACTCGTATGACAGTCATCATCATCATCAGCCTATATTTATGTCCACTGCAGGACGAAGGCCTCTCCCTGCGATCTCCAATTACCCCTGTCTTGCGCTAGCTGATTCCAACTTGCACCTGCAAATTTCCTAACTTCATCACCCCACCTAGTTTTCTGCCGTCCTCCACTACGCCTCCCTTCTCTTGGTATCCATTCTGTAACTCTAATGGTGCACAGGTTATCCATAATACACATTACACGGCCTGCCCAGCCCAATTTTTTCCGTTTATAGTCAACTAGAATATCGGTTATCCCCGTTTGTTCCCTGATCCACACTGCTCTCTTCCTGTCTCTTAACGTTACGCCTAGTATTTTTCGTTCCATCGCTCTTTGTACGGTCCTTAACTTGCTCTCGAGCATTTTTGTTAGCCTCCAAGTTTCCTGCCCCATATGTTAGCACCGGTAGAATGCAATGATTGCACACTTTTCTTTTCAACGACAGTGGTAAGCTCCCTGTCAGGATTTGGCAATGCCTGCCGTATGCACTCCAACTCAATTTTATTCTTCTGTAAATTTCTTTCTCATGATCAAGGTACCCTGTGAGTAATTGACCTAGATAAACGCACTTCTTTACAGACTCTAGAGGCTGACTGGCGATCCTGAATTCTTGTTCTCTTGCCAGGCTATGATGACATGGATATGATCCATCGTAGAATATCCCTTCCTGAAGCCAGCCTGTTCTCTTGGTTGACTGGTCAAGTGTTGCCCAGATTCTATTAGAAATGATCTTGGGGAATATTTTGTACAATACTGAATGCAAGCTAATGGGTCTATAATTCTTCTATTCTTTAACGTCTTGCTTCTTATGGATGAGTACAATGTTGGGGTTCCTCCAGATTTCTGGTAAACTTGAAGTCGGGAGGCATTGCGTATAAAGGGCCGCAAGGTTTTCAAGCGTGATATCTCCTCCACCCTTTAAATAAATCGACTGTTATCCAATCTTCTCCAGCAGCTTTTCCCCTGGTCATGTCTTTCAAGGCCCTTCTAACTTCATCGCTAGTTATAGAAGGGTCCTCTGTATCCTGTTCATCACTACTTCGAATGAAAGTAGCTTGGCTGCTCTGGGCACTCTACAGGTCAGTATAGAATTCTTCCGGTGCTTTTACTATGTCATCGAAATTGCTGATTGCCCTGCTTATCTTTCAGTGCATACATTTTGCCTTGTCCTATGCCAAGTTTTCTTCTCACTGCTTTCGTGCTGCGTCCTTACTTCACTGCTTCCTCAATCTTTAGCACGTTATAATTTCGTATATCTCTTACTTTCTTCTTGTTGATCAGTTTGGACAGCTCAGCGAATTCTATCTGATCTCTCGAGTTTGATACTTTCATGTTTTGCCATTTCTTTATTAGGTCCTTTGTTACTTGGGAGAGCTTACCTACTGGTTGCCTTGGTGCCTTACCTACCACTTCAATTGCTGCTTCTAAGATCAGCCTAGTTACGGTTTCATTCATTACATCTATGTTGTCTTCATCTTCCTCTTCTAAGGCTGCATACTTGTTTGCGAGCACCAGCCTGAATTGGTCTGCATTTAGCCTTACTGCGTCTAGGTTGGCCTGTTTATTCTTGACTAACTTTATTCTTTCTCTCTTCAAATTGGGATAAATCCTAGACCTCACTAACCTATGGTCGCTGCAATTGATCCTACCTAACACTTCTACATCCTGCACTATGCTGGGATCAGCAGAAAGTGTGAAATCTATTTCATTTCTTGTTTCTCCCCTAGGGATTTTCCAGGTCCACTTCCTCTTGCAGCACTTCCTGAAGAAGGTATTAATTATTCGGAGCCTATTCCTTTCCGCGAATTCTACCAACATCTCTCCTCTAGTGTTCCTATAGAAACGATGCCGTAGTTGCCAATTGCTTCCTCACCAGCCTGATTTTTCCCCACTTTTGCATTGAAGTCGCCCATTACTACAGTATACTGAGTTAGCACTTTCCTCATTGCTAATTCAACATCTTCTTAAAACTGTTCTATTTTTTCAGCATCGTGACTGGAGGTTGGTTGACTGGAGATTACGACGACTGCTACCCTCTCAATAATGCTGTAGAATTCATCATTGTTGCCCAATATGTCCTTATGGACTAGAAATCCTACTCCGAATTCTCTTATCTGGAAGACCTCTTTAGCAGAGGACGTGGCCGTTAGTCAGCGATGTGTAAGCCTCACCAGCTCTTATAACGTCACTAAGCCCAATACTATCCCAGGCAATACCTGGTAATTCTTCAACTATAGCCCTGCTAAGGTAGCCTCACTCGATGGGGTGCGCGTGTAGAACGTTGACGGGTTCAGTTTCCAATGGCGGCCTGTCCGGACCCAGAGATTCTTAGCACCCTCTGCCGCATCGCGACTGAGGGCAATGGGTATATTGTAGGAGTCATGAAGGAGGTAGTGGCTGAATACTGTACCAGGGAGGCCAATTTCTATTCTAGTGAGAGAGTGACTTTGTTGAAGCTTAGTGGGCCTTCCTAATTTGGTTGCACCTTGAATAGTGTAGCCCCACTAGCTCTCGGCGATATTTACAGCGTAAGCTCTAATGGGCTCATTCCAATAGCCATTTCGTGTCGCGATGATGCCGCCGCCGACGGCTCCCGCCGTGTAACCGCTATCGCCAGAAACGCGAAAAAAGTACCCGATTCCCGCCGGTATCGAACCCGCGCCCGCTGCGTGAGAGCCGGATACTCTACCACAGAGCCACGCAAGCGCATGCTAAAGGGCAGCGGAGACATGCCTTAAAACGCTGCCAAGCACGCAGGGGGGAGACGACTCGAGCCTCCGCCAGTATGGTGGTGCCATCTAGGTAAGATGCCTGCAAACGCAGCGTTCGCAGGCGCAGACGTTGATATGCTATTCAGACGAGGCACGCAATCAACGTGCGCCCGAGCTGCCGAGCCTCCTCCAGTGTGGTGGCGCCATCTAGTTAAGGTGCCTGCAAACGCCGTGCGTAAGTTGCAGTTGTAAGGCTTGAACGGGCTCAGCAGACTGCTGTGCAGAGAGCATTACAAGCCTCAGCTCGCCGTCGACGCCGGGCGGGTAGTTCAGATCGTTCTCGTCAAAACGAGGCGAACAGACTGCCGCGAAGACCCTGTTGTGCGTGGTGTCAAAATTGGAGCTACTCTTGAGCCGCTCCACCAGCTTACGCTGTGACTGTGCTGCGTGTGCCGCGCAGGCCTGTGACTTTTTTGCCAGTTCAGGCGCCACTCCATGGCTGAAAATTAAGTGGACGGGAAAAAATTGAACATAACACTACACGTCTATGCATACAACACAAAAATCCTCCAACTTAACTGTAGAATGACCTGAACTCATTGATAATTCAAATGTCAAATGTTCGTACTCTACATCCGGTATTAACGCACGTAATAGTGCCAGTGAGAACCTCGTTGATTTCACGGATGCACTATCAGACTCGCTTTCATTTTGCAGTCAAAACTCTTAGGTCCAACTCACGCTATAAAGAAACACAAAGGAAAAAAAAAACTTGCGCAAATTACGCGTTCAAGACTACACGAAGATTTGCGCTTATTTATAAGTACTTGCGCGTACTAAATGAAACTCAAATGCTGCCGTCTTCTACATACACGTGCGAGACACTAACAGCCTTAGACATAACCTTACATAATAAGTTGAAGAGAAAACAAATCTGTAGATTATACCATTACTAAAAGCGATCCGGGCAGCCCGTTTCTAAGGCGCGGTACTCTCTACGCACGTGAAGGAACAACCATCTGGCGATTTCTAAAATCAGCTGAAGTATTCTGCCGAATAACCAGTATCTAACCGATACACCGTTATTTTCATAACTCGCGCAATCCGAAATGAAAGTCGTAGTTTAACGGAAGCTCACGCGAACTATCTACTTATCTCTGCGAAAAAAACCACTGATGCTATCCTTTCTCGAGTGCTCAGCTTTCACGTTTTTCTGAAAGCAAACAACAAATTAACTCGAAAATTTATCTGCCTCTACCACGATCGGAAGAGACCAACATTGCCCTCTGCCTAACCGAACGTTCCTAAAACTCAATGTTGTTCCGAAGCATCCTCAGAGAAATTAATAATAATGAATGCAACTTACTGAATGCAACTTACGTATGACTGTGCAGTGGTGGAAAGTGGGCTGGCTTATAAATCCCATTAGCTACTACTCCGTTTGGCACCTTAATTCCTCTAGCTAATTACTGATTCCCACACTGGAGTGCTTCGTCAAAGGAGAGGAAAAAGCAAAACGACGCGCCTAGTAAAAGCTTCCTGTTGACAGAATGTCCGGATTCGCGAGTGCGACCTTAAAAGAAGAAATAAAATGAGCCCATATCAGAATGCAGACCGCTCCTCGTGGCCTTGGTAAGGTCTCCCGAAACCCCGTAAACGTCAGCCTGCAGTTCCAACATTACTTCGGTGCTCGCTGAGAAGCACGGAATAATGCATGACTCCCAAAAGGTCTACGAACTGCGCGTCTGCATGCGGTCCTTTGAAGCACAGGTTACGGCTCGTACAAAGAGAGAGAAATGCTCCAACGCAATCATTGGCAAGGAAAAAGAGACGAAAGAACACGTGAGGAAGTCCGGTCGTTTCCGGAAAGCGTCTGCGCAGTTGGTGCAGTCGTTCCTGTGCCTTCTCTCATCAGCCGATATCGAAAGGAATGCCTGATCCTCCTTGGGCTCGGTGAAAGGCGAAGCCGCCCTATCTCGGACAACGACGCTAGGGGTCATTTGTTTCTCTGGCAGGGCCAAGCTACTGGCATTATCGAGATTATTTTCGCTCGACACGGGGGAAGAAGCTAAGAAGAGTGTACGCGTATTTTCATTGATTGTTTCAATTTTGTTTCGGTGGGCTTTTATTAATGCTTTTTGAAACCCGTCCCTGACATCAGCATTCTGAGAACTGCTTTTCTTTTGCGGGTATCATTTTCTACAGAAAGAATCGACAGAAGTCTCCTGCACTTGGCGCGCGGTGAATGAACCTTGAATGTGTGTTCCCCGTGGTGCCGTTCACTTGTCTTCTGTGATAATTTTCTACCCTCCTGAAATCCAAAGACTTTTTAGGGGTGTAACTGCTCCTCTCGTTGGCTGTTGTAACAGAATCAGATGTTACGAATGTAAAAACCCCATTTTTGTTTAGGATGAAATGCGGGTAAAAATATTGCATTTGCCTTTTCAAATATTTTTTAAAATATTTTGGTTGCAAAACTACGCTTCAGCATTCTATTTTCGTGTGTAAAACTATCGAGGCGTTTCTGAATCGAGAAGACCGCGAAAAATAAATCTAATCGAGGCATTTGAATTGTAGGGGCTTCATTTTTTAAATTCTCGCTCCACTGATCCTAGAAGGCATAAGCTTTCCTGGTGTAATAACAAGCGAGCACTATCCCCGAGTGAGAAGGAGCGAGGTCATTTTTTTTTGTAATTTTCTCCAGTACTGAGCCTAATTCATGTGTTGTGGGGATTGCCACTTCTATAACAATACTCTGGTTCAACAAACGCTACACAGGCTTCAATGAGTTTCGACAAGGCATGGGAGTCATTCCAACTTGGCCGTCAGTTCGCTCTGAGCAACCAGACAAATGAGAGAAGACTCAGGAGAATGTCGGGAAAACCGAGAGCTGAATCTAAATCTCGTCATCACACTGCAGCAAAGAAGACCTGCTTGGAGCAGGACATTGTCAAGGGTTATGAGAAATCCATCTACGCAGCAGGAGAATTTTAATGTTTACACTTCTACAAAACTGGTCTGCATTCTGGAATAAGTTTATTCAAACTGGTCATCTACAATAGTGAAAGTTATGCTTAGAACTTTCAAATTTGTTTTTCTTCTTTTTCGATCTTAGGCTTCCTTAACTGCTTGTGCATGCTCATGGACAAGAATGTTTAAATTGCAACTATTTAATCTTTATTGTAGTTTTCAAGAATTCAGATAACGTGCTACTTAGGAATTACTCAAATAATGTTATCAATAGTCATAGCTCGGAATTTAAAAACATTTCTTTAAATCTGAAAACAAAAAAGTTATTTTTGAGCTTATTTTCGGTTAGTTGTCGAAAACACCTATAAGTACATGTTATAAAACTTCCTCATGTCTGTTATGAAGACCAAACATTGCGCAAGAGGCCATGCTTTTCCTACATTCTGGGGACGGAGAAAAATATCGAGATAAGATAATCCAAAACGCCTATATGCAAAAAGTCACAGGCCTGCGCGTCACACGCAGCACAGTCACAGCGTAAGCTGGTTGAGCGGCGCAAGAGTAGCTCCAATTTCGGCACCACGCACAAAAAGGTCTTCGCAGCAAAGTGTCTTCGCCTCGATTTCGACAAGAACGATCTGAACTGTCCGCCCGGCGTCAGCGTCGACGGCGAGCTGCGGCTTGTAATGCTCTCTGCACAGCAGTCTGCTGAGCCCGATGATGCCTGGTTGTAGCCGTGCACGTAGCTCTACGATTCGTTTCTTCAGCAGTGGTTCGTACCTTGCGAGGAGACGCCATATCGTGTACCGAAGAGTTACCCAGAATAAGTGGTGCACATCTAACATCGGGATAGCGTTGATAGCTCGCCTCGTCTGAATCGCATCGCGTCTGAATCGCATCTCGTCGCACGCGGGGGTTGCGGGCCACGTTAACTAGATGGCGCCACCATACTGGCGGAGCCTCGGGTCGTCTATGCCTGCGCGCCTGGCTATAGGGCGCGTATAAAGGAAATTTTTCTTCTGCCGGATAGCAAGCGCTTGCGTGGCTCAGTGGTAACGTATGCGACTCTCACGCAGCTGGCCTGGGATCAATCCCGGCGGAGAGCGGGTGCTTTTTTCGCATTTCTGGTGATAGCGGTTACGGGGCGGCGGCGGCATCATCGCGACCAGAAACGGCTATTGGAATGAGCCCAAACAGCTTACGATGTAAGAATGGAAGATTTAGGTCTGTATTGTGCATTATTTTAATCAATTAGCTGTATTAATAATTAAAGTGCATTTCTCGGGTAAACTTCCCTGAAATACCGAAGTAAGATGCTGTAGGCATCATATCCATGCAAATTCGGAAAGTGGCCTTCTCGTCATAATTCATGCCGTCAAAACCGTTTCCATTGACCTAAACTCAAAGATGAACATGAAAAATCGCGTAATATGTTCGCATATTGATTGAATTTTGTGTGAACCCGTGGTATTCGAAAGGCACGTAAAGGGTGCTTCTCAGGTGGAAACACAACAGTCTAGACCAAATTTATGTAAATTTTCTCAAAGGCTGGCTAATTAAATATTGCAATAAACCACCTTCATAGCGTTCCGCAACTAAATTACTTGTTACCCCGGTCGAAAGTTGTACGTAATCGCTTCCGAGTTAATTTTCAAAAGGACTAAAAGCAAGGCCACCAATTTGATATCAAGGGGTTCAGGAGACTAAAAAGGTTGCTTTCTTTTTCTTCAAAACAATTATATTATGGGGTTCTACGTGCCAAATCCGCGATTTGATTATGAGGCATGGCGTAGTGGGGGAGTTTTTGGACCACCTGGGGTTCTTTAACGTGCACCTAAATCTAAGCACACGGGTGTTTTCGCATTTCCCCCCATCGCAACGCGGCCGCCGTGGCCGGGATTCGATCCGGTACCTCGTGCTTAGCAGCCCAACACCATAGTCACTAAGCAACCACGGCTTTTTTTTTTTTCTTTATTGCCGTTCTAAGCTACCACGGCGGGTTATTTTTCTTCACAGTTTAGGTTTAGTGCTAGTTCTGTTCCCTTTTTTTGCTTTATTATTAGTGGGTCTCTTGCACTCTGTTCTTTAACATTGTCAAAATGAAACAGACCTTAGCCTGAGGTTTAAAAACCACCAGATTGTGCCATCACGAAGCAAATGCCTTTTTTTTTTACAAGTCACTTTGCCATAACGGTTCCGCACCTACAATGTAAGGTTTGCCGACGGTTCACAAACCCGAGGTCCCCTTCAGACCAATAGCAGACTTGACAGGTCTCCATTGTGAGAATTATCCGGCTTTTTGCACCGTGTCCTATTCCCCTGGGTAGAACGCACATCCACTTATGTCAAGAATCCCGCACGTATTATTTTTTGCTTCATAGAACACATATTTTCCACTTCATGGGTCATATAATGTGAAAGCATTATACGAGCGTATGCCTCATGAAGCGGAAAGTCCGGTGAGCGTCCGGCGTTAACATGCGATGGTACTGAAACCACGTGGCTAAGTGATGACGTCACGTTCCCGGCGCTGGACTTGCTGCGGCTCGCCCTGCCAAAGCCCAAGGTAAACAGCCAGGACATGGCCTACGCCCCAAAAATTGAAATTGACCAATTCGAAAATTTAGTTGTCCCACGTTTAAAACCGACCTGGCCCACTCCCAAAATCAAGTGTCTGATGATGAAATCGAAGCTCTTTTAAGCAGCCCAGCAGCCTAATGCTATAACCATTAGCCACGACGTGTCTTTTATTGCAATATTGCAAATTTTTCGCCGTCGCGGTCGTTGCCTGCATGATGTTCCGTATAAAATCCAAATGCGATAAGATTCTATCGCGCCCTGTGCGCCGAATGCTGTAGGTACGAGGGAAAGCGTGCGAGGGTGAGAATAAAAGTATGGTGTCTGGATAATATCTATAATATCAAGGTTCATCCGTTTTTGTTTTTGTTTAAAAAAAAAGACAGAACCGCACATTCCTACAGCCTTTCAATGATTTCTCTCTCGCAAGCTGATGCAATTTCTAGCAGCAAGGGATCACGGCTTCGCCCATGGTGCTCCCGTTGAGTTCTTCCTATACTGGTTTACTTGTAGTAGCGTTGACGGACTCTATTATCCGAATTTGAGCATTCCACCGATATACTTGCTATACTTGATGAATGACCCGACAGCCGCACTACTTCTCAAGTCCCCGATTTCGCAATCCACTCATGGAAGGCTTTCAGTGGCGCCCTTATACAGGTGGCAAATGGCCGTTAGCGCGGCATGTATCAGGTCAAGAACCACTGAGCCACATTCTGCAGCGGCTACATCTTAGGAACAAGAATTATAGACCACGAGAAAGTTGCACCAAATGCGCGTCAAGTACGATTTCTTTTTTCTTGTAACTTCCATAAAGACGCACGCCCACTCTTCAGATATTGCGCAATTTCAGCACATGAGGTTGCCAGTTGACCGCTCTGTTTGCAGCTCGCCACCAATCTGCCAACCAACCAAGCAACCAACCAACTGACCGACCGGCGTGGTTATCAGGCACGCCATAATGGGGGACACCGGATTAATTTTGGCCACCAGGGAATATTTAACGTGCCCCCAATGCACGGGACACGGGAATTTTTTCCATTTCGCCCCCATCGAAATTCAGCCGCTGCGGCCGGGATTTGATCCCGCGACCTCGTGCTTAGCAGCGCAACACCATAGCCGCTAAGGCACCGCGGATGGTTTAGTTTAAGGAGAGAAGAAGTATTACTACAGCAGTGCACTGATAAAGAGACGCAACTGGGTTTGCACTGGCCAAACAAAAAAAGCCACGTAGAACCTTGGAATCTCCTGTGGGAGTTATTTGAAAGATGCGTAAGCATTTCGTAGTAACTACGGGGTGTTCAGTGGTCGTACGCCATGGTGTGTTTTGTACACTTGCGACAACAACCGCGAAAGAATCGCGAAGCAGAGAAGCGCGTTTGCAACACGGAACTGTTAAGTGAGACCTGCAGGAGACTCCGTAGAAGAGGCGAATAGAAGCAATGTTCACTCTTGTTATAGATAGCCCGCGGCGGATGTGGGCGTGGGGTGAAATAGCGAGGGAGATATAAGAAATTAATGCAACACGTTCCTGTAATTATAAGCTGTTATCGCTCTTTAGCGCATCATCCACCCGCGTCTAACCATACTGAACCGTGATCAACCATGCTACGGCGGCGGTTACGTCTGGCGCGGCGGCGCGGGCCCATCTTGAAAGTGATGTGCGATGCCGACAGATAGTGCCGACAGTTACTGATAGCTTAGCGCGCTGTGTTTTCGCCGCTCACTTAGCGTTGAAGAGAGACGCGCGGGTCCATATCCTGAAAGCAATCTGCGAAACGGGCAGGGTGCGCCAGGTGCTGAGAGCGCCGTGAGCACTGTTTTCACGCCGCCTCGTTCGCGTTGAAACGACAGGCAGCGCGAAGGTACAGTCTCTTTCTGCTGCGGGCTGACGGACGGACGCACAGGCAGATTTCTCGTCGTGTAAGCATAGAAATGCTGACGCATTTGAAAAATATTTGCCTAAACCGATACAACAAATCCAAAGACCGCCTAATAGCGACGTATTTTCATTATGTGCCTGCTAGTTCTTGTACAGATGTTCGTGGCTCCATGCGTTCGAGACACTGGTGCCTCTCTGCAGCTGCCGCGACTACCTGGCCTACAGTAGACTGCTTCGGAAAAGCTCTCGGTTGCGTCTTTCTCCCTCGAGAATCGAATAAGTGATGATTTGATGAATAAGTGATAAGTGATCATATGTGAAGATTCCCTGAAATTTTCTACAAAATAAAAGTACTGGATTATTTTGATGTTACCTGTATCAAAGAGTGAACACCTATCAAAACCTAGTAAAAAAACAACTTCTAATGCACAAACTACAGCTCACCTTTCTTTTGCTTTGTTTCAATGATGGTTTGTTTTCTAATTTTCCTCTGTACCTAGTGTTCTTGAATTGTTCTTCGCTCCGCCACTGTGTAAGCTGCACTTGTATGATGCTGTGTATCTATTTCTAATACATAACTTTTAAAATATGCCGCAGTGATCCCTGTTTGACCATGTGTATCCTGTTTTTTTAACTGCTTTTGATTGAATGACTTCTCGCGCGTGATTTCCCACTAACTTTTTATCATTGACTAACTTTATTGAATTCTGTATATATACTCCCCCCTGCCACCACCTTATGTATATATATTACTCCAAACAGGTTCCTTTGAATGAATAATAAATGATTATAAATAATGAGCAATGCAGGCCAACATATAATTTTATAAAATATTTTATTACCTCTACTAATAATGATACAAATTGAATTCTTGTGGCAAAAAACTTGAGTCAGTTACGACATAGCACCCTGCAACTTCCAGGCTTATAATAAAAATTTGCAATGGTGCATATGGAGGGACCTTTTAAGAGGTACTGTTTAGGCGTTTAACAGAACACACTACTCATGACATTTTTCTGTAAAACAGTCTGAACAAAATCTTATCTTCTGCCTTGGTGCCCGCTTGATTCCAATGCAAGGGTAGTGAAACCACCTTTAAGGGCAATTTTCAGCATCACAGGCCTACATCTTCCCAATTTCTGGGCCTCTCCAGTAGCAGAGTGTAGCAGTGGAACCACCACTTTTAGCTATGGAATTACCTTGCTTTGCGAAAAAATCTGCAAACAGTTCTGTAAGAACAATATGCCTGAAAAAGTTTGTTGCCTTCGGCAAAATCTCGTTAAAAAAACTGCTTCCTTCAACACTCTTTCAATGTGGAATGACGTCGGTGTCCACCAATCACAATATCACAATATTTTACACGACACACAGCTATCTGTGTTTTAAAATGTAAATAGTATGCAGGAGCTCTTTTCAAGCCAAGCCTACATTTATTTGCTCAAGACAACTGTTAGCTAGGACTGTTCAATGTGTCTATAATGTCACAATGCGCTGCAGAATTTACTTTAACATTGCCATCACCGCAGCACGCACAACTCATAAATGAATCAGGGCTACCTGCAAGCTGTGGATGCTTCACACACTAAAAAACACCAGTTTTTCTAAGAACAAAATCTTTAGGCTGTCGCACTGCTTTGGCCTTGTCACTGGAAAAGGCAGTGTTGCCGTCCCCATTCGGTTGCCGCTGATGAAAATTTTTGCTTATCAGGGTAACAAATTCGTTTTACTAAACTCACTGATGGCTGGCTCACACTTGTCGCGCATAATCTTTTCATTAGAGATGCTGTTATTATTCGAAAAATTAATGTCTTGCAGCCATTATAACTCCGTCATAAGGCTGTGTGCAGGGAGCCACACATTGCTCTTGTATGTGCAAGTTGTAGAGCCCCTGATCTGCACTGCTGTTTCCCCAGCAGAGAGTTGCTCCCACGTGAGAGCAAGCCTCTCCTGTACCAGCCATACGGGTACAGTGCGCAGTAATGATACTGCCATCCATATCTGCCAACAGCCAAACTTTCAGCGGTGCCTCCCGCAGACGCTGAGAATGGTTTACCTGCAGAGAAACAGTGAAAACAATATATCGGTCACAGCCTCCTTCATTCTGTCAGCAAAAACACCAAATCGTTTTTGTATTCTCAATTCCTGACAACAGTTGTTCACTCTTGTGTTCGGCTGCAAAGCAAGGAAAGAAATGTGGTGACTGAGCACCACAATTGCTCTTTGCAGTGTTGTTTGCTGAGACAAAGCTGGTAATGATCATGTACAAATTTTGAAAGCAGCTAGCTGTCGTGCTCCTGTTGCAGCTAATCCCAGGTGATTTAAGGAAAAGAACTCAGGTACTCAGGGGCAGTAAAAAAATACAGTTCGGCAGTAGACACACTAAAGCTACTTTCCTTTAACGTCACGTAACTTTTAAAACAGGAGTGTTTTTTTTTTCTTTTTGCTTTCACTCTGCGTTGGCTCATTTCAGATCCAGATTATGAAATTCGGTGTACGTTATTCCCGCTCGGCAACATCGCCGCGTGGCCCACACAAGTTGAAGCTTTAATTTCACTTAGGCTAGTGTATGTCTTTTATGTCGGTATTGCTGTTTTTTATCACTGCTATGAAATGCGGAATGCATTCAACTCACCTGGCTAAGCACGACGACTGTCGAAGGCATCAGTCATGCCTTCTACGCAGACGATATCACCGTCTGGAGTACGAGCGGCACTGACGGCCATATCGAGGAGCGACTGCAAGAAGCGGTCAACACGGTACAAACGTTCTTACGGCAGGCCGGTCTCTCGCTATCGGCAGAGAAATCAGAATTACTACTCTACCGCCCGAAATACAAGGCGCGCAGAGACGCATACGCGGAAATCAACGTCCTGACGGCGGACGGTACACCGATCCCCACGGTGGACCAAGTTCGCATTCTAGGCATGGTCGTTCAAGCCAACGGCCATAACGACGCCAGTGTCACTCACATTTCCAAGAATGCCGAAGCAATGGCTAAATTAATTAACAGAGTAGGTAACAAACGCGGGGGACTGTCTGAGGAGAATCTCCGCAGACTGTTCCACGCGTTCCTCATGAGCCACATCAACTATGTGGCTCCCGCCCACCTGTGGCAAAAAGGAGATGTACGCCGTCTCGACGTGATCATCCGCCGGTGCGTTAAACAGGTGCTCGGGTTACCGGGCAGCACCCGCACGACCAAGCTCAACGAGCTAGGCATTCATAATACATTCAACGAAATCGTAGAAGCTCAAAAAAATCTCTCAAATTGTAAGGCTGTCTTCCACTGAGGCTGGGCGACGATTACTAGCACACCTCTAGGTCCAATCTCCCGTAACCCAAGAAAGCTCGCGACAGCTCCGCGAAGAGCTGCGCTCAAAATTTACAGTATTCCCGATACCCCGTAACATGCATCCCACACATAACGTGGGGAGACGTCAGGCACGAGCGCGAGCCCTACTCAGTACCGCAGCCGCCATGGAGGATAACGTGGCCTTCGTAGACGCAGCGCAGTACGGATATACGGACCACTTTGTCTCGGTAGTAACAACATTCAAAGGCGAGCACTTGTCGTCTATGACTTTATTAAATTCAAACGCTGATGGTGCCGAGCAGGTCGCTGTGGCACTAGCTCTCGCTGCCACGTACCGACCGCACCGCCATTTACACAGATTCGCGCGCAACCGCACGGGCCTTCATGACGGGCTCGGTTTGTCGGGAACCCGCGCGCGTTCTCTGTGCTGCCAATTGGTCAGACAAAAAGCAAATCATCTGGTTCCCGGCACACATTGGCCGACACGTACACGGAACCATCCTTAATGCCAACGAGTTGGCTCATTCCCGGGCGCGAGGTCTCACATTCCACGCCGGGGAGAACCACTCGGAGGCTGAGGGCGTTACTAGGTACTTCAGAGATCCGTTGTTAACCTTTAATGACATCTGCAAACATTACCAGTTGGAGCGGCGGAAGTACCCACTCCCGCACCCACACTTAAACAGAGCTCAGTCTATCACTCTATGTCTGTTACAGACGGAGGCGTATGCATCGCCTCTAAAATGTTCTAAATACATAGATGGCATAGAGCCGGGGTGCCCGCGCTGTGGCCACCCCAAATGTACCTTACAACACATGCTGTGGCAATGCCCTTCGTTGCTCGAGAGCAGCAAGTCTCCCTCTACGGAGGTGGACTGGAACTATCTTCTCACTAGCCAAGACAAAAGAGACCAGCTTAGGGCCATCCAGAGGACCCGCGACATGGCCGTGGAGTTAAACCTCGCCGTCCCGTCGTGGGAGTGGCCCACCGGTGTCACCCCCTAACGGGGGTCGAGCGCCGCCTCCGGATAATAATAAAGTTCTTTGCCTGCATGCCTGTCGCTTAGACTGCAACTTCTTGGCAATGAGGTTCCGGACCCATCCACTCGTAAAGTAGTTGTGCGAGTCGAGCGACCTGTAAGCCTTCATCTGGTCTAATGAAACATTACTTGTTCACAGCACGAGATAATTTATAATGTCAAGATGGGTAACCCGTGGTAACAGGCTTGCGCACCAACTGGTAGCTGATATGGATCCACGCCGTCACACAGGGCGATTTTTTTCTTTGTACCTGGCCCGCGTTGGTCCCACAAATTCATCAAAGTATGCAGGAGAAAGTCCTGCACAATTCTCCCTCGCCATACGCGCAGGACAAACGACCCGCCCCACAGACGTAAACACAGCTCCGGCACCACGACGTATGCGCTCGGTAATGGCGGATGCAAAACCGGAAGTCAGGAACTGACGTCACGTGCAACCTATGCATACTTCTTTTATTTGTCATTGGGCCCATGCTCGAGCAGCTTCCCGTCGTCTTTCCTGCAGCGCCGCTTCTTCTTCCTGAGACAGTTGCTTTTTCGTCCTCGCCATACTCGTCGCTGAACGTCTGAATGCTCTTCGCCGACAGTGCACCCTTTTAAGGCCACTTTATATTCGGACGCAGCCTGCGCGTAAGCTAGCATCGGTGGACGTTGGCGACGCCAGGTTCGACGCACCGCCTTCTCTCTCCTTGATTCCGCCCACCTGTCGCTCGGTGCGCGCTCTCCCTCTCTCTTCCTCGCCACTCTCTGACCACCTGTGGCAGACCATATAGTCGCTTAGCGCAAATAATGAAGGAGGGATGGGATCAAGGGTGGCGCGCTCTCCCTCTTCTTGGCTCCGCCCCCACCAACTGCGCCTCCGCTCTTCTCTCTCCACTCCTTCACTCGCCTCGCTTCGCAAAACTGATCGACGCAACGGCACGGTTCAACCTCGGCCTTAAACAGCTCCACTGGTAAAGAACGTCACAAAATGTTCAGACTGACCTTACATTTTTAAGGGAGGTTCCTGTAAAGAAAGTAATTTAATGGCTGTGAAAAGAAAATTGAGGTCTGGGTGGGAATCGAACCCGGTCCTCCGGTGCGCGAGAAGAGCACGCTTCCCCGTCGCCACGGCTGCTCCACCGTTGTCATGGACTAAAGGTGTGCCTAGTGCGTGCGTCATGGCACAAGAGATGACGCAGCCATCTCTTGTGGAGGTGGTGGGAGGCGGTGGTGACACGTCATGAGTGTATAAAATGAGCGTACGAAATAAAAGAACATTAATGTCCTATTCAACGACGGTGAGCGGTCCTTCGGGCAAGCGAGCGCGTGGAGACGCATGGCGCGTTTTGATTTGGCCTTACCGAATCGCAGTTACAACGCAGACGAGAGCTTGCATGGACATGGAACACGTGGAAATTCATCTCAATAGACTATAATGCTTTCGCAATTGTATACATATGCAGTCTTAAGTTTCTGTGCCGAATTTTTTCACACTGTGTTAAGTTTCTCGCTTGCCTTTGCCCCGAATGCTGAGCTGGAGGAAGTGATTCGTTCTCATGCTCTGTCAATCCTGTTTATTTTTCTCGCTCGCATAACTATTACGAGGTAACAAAACACTTTGTTTATTCAGCAGCTATATAAATGCACGAAAAATAAACAAAGGCACTGATGTGTACTGGTAGACTTGCACAAGACGATCGAATTGCACGGTAACGTACGTTATCTTTTTACAGCTCCACGTACACGGAGCTCGCACTGACGTAGAAGCCTGCCAACGAAGTAAGTGGTAATATAAGCGATGCAGTATGGCATATGTAGAATTCAAGCAGCGCCATCAAATATACACGTTTCCGTCCTAAGCTTTCGTGATTGCAGCGCATCGCCCTTGAACATTCCACTTCAGACTCGATTCAGCCACATTTATTGCAAATTTACGAAGCGAGAGAGACAAAGAGAGAGAGAATGGTCAAATGCTTAGCTCATGCAGGCGTCAGAGCTAAGATTTGTGACGCGGGTGTTTTTTCTTGACGAACAGAAATTTCGCAATAAACAAATTATACGATTCAGTTGGTTGTTTTCGCCATTCGTTATAGTGCCGAATGAAGGAGGAAAATGGCGAGATTCTTAATGTTGCGTGAGCCACCACCAGGCGAAATGTAATTTATTGAAGTGGAGCGGAAAGATTGCCCGATGTTTCCATTGCACGCTTCACTGGCGCAGAAGAGAGTGAAATCAAGCATCGAAACAGCATCGCCGGAATAGTTGGTACGTTCAACAGGGCCGCACAACTCCGCCTTATTATGCTTGCCGCTGTTGTGGGCCCGATAAAAATTTTTGCGAAATTATGAAGCCCGTACAAGTGCGGAGACTATGGCAAATTCTATAATAAAGCGCTTCTGCTACAGAGAGAATCCAGGTATGTGGCAGCCGCGATTCCACTTGCCAGCCGAAAGCAATGAACTAATTTTTGGATGCCAAGAGCACTTGTTGTAACACCCTACTCCTTCGCATTCGAGCTCAAAATGACATTTGCATACAGACAATCCGGAAGCTGCGATGAGTTTTACTAGAGGAGCTGCAACTTACATTAGGAAGAATGTGGGCCTATTATACTAGGCTCGATTATTGCAAAATGTTGCCTGCTGGGCGATTACACGAGAGATGGAACATGCATGCCCGATGGATTATTTTATTTTGTCTGGTTTTCTTCATATCTTATGTAGACGCATTCAAACTGCACGAAACCGAAAATATTATTCCCAAAAAGCCAAGCCCAGCACGCCACCGGCTTGCTGGGAATGGTTTTTCTATTCCTGAGGCGGCTTTGCATGGGGCGGCTGAGCGCAGCCGCACGGGCCCTATCTAGAAAGCGATCGGCGATGGTGACAGAATCTAGGTGAGCGGGGGGCAGAGACCTTCATGCGCGCTGTGTTCTCGACGCTCACGTGAAGCGAGAGACAGCATGAAGGACAATTCGCACGCTGCTGCTGCCGCCCTTCCTCACATCCGCGGCCATCGAGTGAGAGGTCTTTATGCTTGCTTGTACGCGCGTGACACTATGCTGGTTTATGTAGTTGGTAAGCAAATGTGCACAGATTATACGGCCAATAAAACTACTGTCCTTATTTCGTATACTTGTCTAATAATTTGCTATCGCAATTAATGAAGCCTTTTGGACTAAATTGCGACTTCTATTTCAATGCGAAAACATTATAAGCCACACGACGCGGAAAATCCGGCCAGTGTTCGGCGTTAACATTCGATGGTACCAAAACTTACGTGACAAAGGCATGACGTAATGTTCCCAGCGTTGGACCTGCTGCGAGCCCACTGCGACATTCTACGGTGAACAGCCACCGGCTTCGAACGGATGCATGTAGCCTAAACCCCAAAAACTGGCTTTGCAAAGTTCGAAAATTGAGTTGACCCACGTTCAAAACCAACCTGGCCCACCCCCAAAATTGACTTTACTCAATTCGAAAACTGAGTTGAGCCTCGTTAAAAACCGACCTGGCGCTCGCCCAAAATTGACTTTTCCCAATTCGAAAATTGAGTTGACCCACGTTCAAAACCAACCTGGCCCAGCCCCAAAATTGACTTTACTCAATTCGAAAACTGAGTCGAGCCACGTTAAAAACCGACCTGGCGCTCCCACAAAATTGACTTTTCCCAATTCGAAAGTTGAGCTGACCCGCGTTCAAAATCAACCTAGCCCACTCCCACATTTGACTTGGCCCACACCCAAAATTTGGTTCACAGCATCGAAATTGACTTTGCTCAATTGAAGCACATGACCAAGTGATGACGTCATGTGACAATGTAACGTAGCATGGACGTCGAAATAATATGGACGTCGATATATTCAACACGCGAAGAATGCTTTCGCATTCAATGCACGTAAGGATACTTTAGTGTTTCTGTAGTTTTTTAAATGGCTCTCTGCACCATCACTGACGTAGGTGACATGACTGCAGATGGGTGCTTTTTCATGTAACATTTCGTGCACTCTACCTAGAGCATAGCAGGTGTGCACTGCGTCGTGATACACGTGGTGGTACATGTTTTGCAGCGAAGTTGTATATCGCAAGTTTCGAGCAGATCGATGTCCCTAGACCTAAAGCCGTGGGCCAGTCCCGAAGGTCGTGCAATACCGGACCAACCTGCGGTGGAGGTGAAGCAGGCTTCAAGCACTCCGCTAAACTACAAAAATAAGTTTTATATCTTGGGTCCAAATACAACCCGTATCGGATATTAAGCTTATAAGAACACATACCACACTTTGACCTGCGTCGGCCATGTCCACGTTCGCACCATACACGTGTATGCTATCACGCGTATTCAAACTAGTCCGTACCAATCTGAGTGTCTTCTGTCTCCTGACGTCATGCTCTAAGTAGGATTTTTTCCTCAGTTCTGCTCTGACTGTCAAATGGATAGGCCGCGTGTTGTATGGTCTGAAGAACAGCGTGACTACTAAGAACGACAGCGTGAACAGAAAAGGGAATGGGCGGCGGTGGCGGTGGAAGGAGACCACCGACGATGAGCAGACCGCGGACGCAAAACGTAAGCATGCTGCCCGCCAGGACTCCGAGGCGAAAAAGAATGCGAACCCTCAATGTGGCCCCGATCCCGCTAACTTGGAACGGTCAATCACCGCTTACACCGCTTCGTTGGTCATCTGTCTTGACAGAGTAGAATGGCAGCGAATGTTTTCTTTTTTTTTTTTTGTCTACGCGCTCGGTCTACGCACGCAGCGATCCGCTGGAAAGTATCGTATAACAGCTCCGGCCCTAAAAAGCACCGGGACGATCGGAGCGGCGAGAAACGTGCACGCCGGCCCCGCCCCGCCGGGTCTGCCACGTGGCTATGGCGTACACGCTAGCGGCACTGTCATTGGATGCGGCCATCCGACCGATGCTGCAGGCGTGCGACCACACCCAGCAAGTTGGTCGCACACGCGGCGTGTGATCCAACGCCGCATGCGTCGGAATCTGTTGAGAATCTGTTGAGTGCGGCTGTTGATGCGAATGGCCGTACGACCGATCGCACGAAAAATCGCGCCACGTGTCTCGCGCTTTTGCGGCCGCTTTCCCAAACCGCAAATGTGACCTCGTCCTTGTCAACCATTCACAGACTAGTCAAAGTGAGGCTTCCACTCCGCGGGCAGTGCTCGCATTCACCCAACATAGAATCTGTGGTTGGGGTGCCGCACAGGCCTAATCCTTTCAGGCATGCTTGTTAACGATCTGTCCATGTCAGTTACGTTCCCCGGCACGCATACACAGTGGTTGGCTTTAGCGCAATAAACGCTTCTTCTTCTTTCTAGGGTTTTACGTGCCAAAACCAGTTCTGATTATGAGGCATGTTGTAGTGGAGGGCTCCGGAATAATTTTGACCACCTGGGGTTCTTTAACGTGCACTACAACGGAAGCACACGGGCGTTTTTGCATTTCGCCTCCATCGAAATGCGGCCGCCGCGGCCGGGATTCGATTCCGCGATCTCGTGCTCAGCAGCGCAACGCATTAGCTGACCGCGCAATAAACGGAAAGTTCTTGCTGTGGTGCAAGTAGCACCCATTTTGGACGCAGGCTGTATTACTTTGACAGGCACTTCCGGGGTGTGTGCGTTGCGCTGCTGAACTGTTGAGCTGCGTTTCTAAATTGAATATGATGGCTTCAGTGGTGAAACATCAGAACAAAGGAGACGCACCTGTTAAGTCATCAATCGCTTCTTCCTAAAGAAATGATTCCTCCATCTGCTTCATCGTGGGTCCGCGTAAATGAGGACAGGATTTCTTTGAGGCGCGTAAATCAGTGCTTGCAGACCTCGTCGGTGTCACTAATATCCTCAGCCTGCATATAGCTTCAACAAGGAGACAACATCCAAAACGTTCACACAATGTAACTTCTTTTTTCTAGCAATCTTCTTGTGAATGCGCAAACAATCGGCCAAGGATATTCGGACCGAGCTATGAGCCACATGCATCGCGTGTATAGTGAACAGCTAGCCCAACTTGAAACGTTTATACTGAACAGCACCGCACTCTTTTAGTCGCATTTTCTGCACCGATGTGGCGACTGAGGCTCCAGATTTGTGTTTTGTGAACAATGCCGTCTAAATGTTTTCATTGTGAAAACGTGCGAGCCACGCTCGTTATCGAATGACAAAGTTCGTCTGGCGCCACCAGCGACCGCAGCTGATCTTGGCGTGGGAAAGCATGTTAGCAGGTGCTGACTAAACATAATAAATTAGGTAACTTCGGCACCTTTTGGCGCAGTCAAGACAAACTGTACTTCTTCGGACAGCTGAAACGAAGAGGTCAAGATAGACGTAATACAGGAAGACGTCATCTGTGAGCGATACGGAAAACATGGATACAGGCAGCGAAGTAGCACTTGTGACCCCCATAATCGCGAGCCTGTTGATTAGATAACCGCTAAGTCAGTTACGGATTAGCCAAGCGCTGCCTTGACGTCGCGAATGCAGCAGCATTGCTGGGTGTACTAAGCGGGTTTTGGCTAAGTAAGGGAAAACATGCACTCACGGTGTCTCGCATACTTGTTGTCAAGCGAATCATGGAGGCGTAAGTGAGATGTCCACATATGATGTATACCTTGCGTACCCGTAAATAACGCGACCACGATTGTAACTTTGGGGAGGGGGGGGGGGGGCTTTCGCGCTTTGAGAAAAAGAAGAAAAGGCATTACGAACAGAACGGTAAGTGATGCTCCGAAGAAACAGGAACCGACGCATAAAAGCGTCTGGGCCTTAGGACTTTATTCAGTGTTACTGCTGACTGTCGTCGCAAAGTAAAGTGAAAGGATGAGTGCATGCATAATCACTTGTTGCTGCTGGCCTCTTTGTGACCGTTAGCGGCAACGGCGTCGTCCTGCATGCCACCAAGGTCAGGGAACTCTTCAAAAATGCCCGCCACACAACCAATCACGTCAAAGCCTCCCCACTCTCTGTGCATCACCGCGTGACTTCGAAGACCATACAATCGTTTGACGGGCCTCCGCCACAGCGCCGATCGTCTTGCTCAAGGTTGCGAATAATACGCCGTAAATACAATACTGTGGGATTCATCATCATCATCAGCTTATTTTTATGTCCACTGCAGGACGAAGGCCTCTCCCTGCGATCTCCAGTTACCTGTGTTTTGTGCTAGCCGATTCCAATTTCTACCTGCAAATTTCCTAATGTGGCATTCAGGGTGTGGTAAATCAGGAGAATAAAGAAAGCGCGAGATGTTGGTCGCTGGTCATTCAGGGATTGACGGCAATGATATGCCCCATCAGCTCGCCCGTGACGCATCTAACCGGGCACCGTTGATCTTCTGGCCCAAGCCCACGGAGGACTGTGGGAGACTCTCCCTGTGCCGCACAATCAAGGAACTCTACCTCCAGCTCCGTCTCTACAAGCGCCTCTACTCTCCCCCTCATCTATCACACAGTGTGCCGGAGGCTTGCCTTCTGCGGCACCCCCCTCCCGTCTGTTTCACTACCGCTATCGATCCGACCCCAGATGTCCCAACTGCCCCTCTACATATGCGGACCTATCTCATTGCCTTTTCTACTGCCTAGTTGCTCAGTAATCGGATTCATATCCTCCCCCGGCCCTTTCCATCACCACCTAGCTCGACTGGCTTGGCGCTGAAGGGGAAGAAGAACAGCGTAGACTTGCCGCCCAGGCGGTTGATATGCTTCAAGAACGCCAACTTACACAATAGAACTATTTGCGCACACAATAGAACAGCGCACGGCATATCGTAGTACCCTACAGTTTACATTCGCAGTTGTACCGATGAGAACAATGGGAACTGCAACGCCACACTACCCAGGCGAATTGTGTGTATTTGCATTGTATTACGCGCGTCACGCAATGCATTCCTGGCCATAACTATGGGTAGGCCACGGGTGCAGCGCACGGCAGAAGAGGCTGCCGTACGCGAACGTAAGCGCGAGCGTGATCGTGCCCGTAAGGCCGATCCCATGTATGCGCAATGGCAGAGCCTCTGACCGTCTACCACAGCGATCACAAGGCAATACTGTGCAAGTGTAGAGTCCCCTGTGAAAGTGTGAGTGGGTGCGTGTAATCAGCGGCTACATGATCTAAAATAATAGCTATGCAACTTAACGAAATGTGTCTTCATTGAATTTCAACGTTAAAAAAAAACAATCCTAAACAAGCAATCAAATAACATATGCATCGTATCGGGTCGCTCAGCATTTTTTGGGTTCTTTGCGTGAACGTTGGCTTTAGGTTTTGAATTTTGGTTCAGTTTGCATGGGAGCAAGCTTCGCGTTCAACCATTTTTCATTATAAAGAAAGGGGCTTTGATTTTTATTTCGCACTTTTTTTGCGTTTTGGTGTACAACAGAAAATGCGCAAAGGCGCATCGAAGTGCAGCTTCCTCATTTGGGCCATGTTCGGTATTGTTAAATTGCTTTTTCTTTTATGGACAGCATAAAAAAAACACATTATTTTTTTTCAAAATTTAGACTCATAAAAACGAGTAAAAAAGTCTTTCCTCACAACTTCCTTACTTTTGAATGAATTTGACCATGAAGTTGGGAAACATTGCAGTAAGCGGTAGCAGGATGGGGGCCCGCGGCACCACCGTCAAATATTTGTTTTTTTTTTTTTGCGTGCTGGGAACGCTTTCTGGGAATACGATTCTCGCTTCCGCGAAATTTGAGTATGCGCACATAAGACATAATAAAAAAACCGCGAAATAAAAATATCAAGCCAACATAAAATTTCTATCTCTCGTGGAATCATCCTGTTTGGAAAAAAATTGTGCGGGCAAGCAGCTCGAGTGATCTGGCCGCGCCGCTTAATGCATGTGTAGCGGCGGTGCCAAGAGACACTCCTTTTGAACAGCCGACAGGGACACCCAGTAAACAAGAGGATGCAGGAAATGAAAGAGCAGATCTGATCCGTACCGATTTATTTATTTATTTGCTTCTTCCAATATCTGCATACCAAGCGACATCTCGATCGCTCAATATATTGAGAGGAGTCCGGCTTTTTGTTTTCATTTTGGTAAGAATCTGAGTGCTCTCCAATACTTACACTTTCTCGATTAAGGTCCTCAATCATTTGCTGGGTTGAATTGGGTTAAAGATGAATATGCAGAAGACAAAGATAATTATCAATAGGCTGGCAAGGGAACAAGAATTCAGGATCGCCCGTCAGCCCCTACAGTACGTTTATCTAGGTCAATTACTCACAGGGGACCCTGATCATGAGAAAGAAATTCACAGAAGAATAAAATTGGGTTGAAGTGCATAAGGCAGGCATTGCCAAATCATGGCTGGGAGCTTACCAATGTCATTGCAAAGAAAAGTGCACAATCATTGCATTCTACCGGTGCTAACATATGGGGCAGAAACTTTGAGGTTAACAAAGAAGCCCGAGAACAAGTTAAGCACCGCACAAAGAGCGATGGAACGAAAAATCTTAGGAATAACTTTAAGAGACAGGAAGAGAGCAGTGTGGATCAGGGGTGCTATAACGTAAAATGATTCCAAACTGTTTTGATTCCAAAATTCTGACGTCAAATTTACGTAACCACAAACGCAAGCATCGGCGGTGACCCACAGCGTTGTCTGAACAACCCAATTAAACACTCTCCTCGTTTATAGGAGGTCACCTTTGTTCGCTTTCAAAACCAAAAACATTGTCTGCACTCAGAGGTTTTTCTTATCTAACTGGCTGTCAAGAGCAGAGGAGCGCGCTCTAGTGGAGAGGGTTTCGATGGGGCCGAGCCAGCACAGTGAAAATAGATAACCGCAAGAAAAGGGTGGTGCCGGCTTCTCCAATTGGTCCGCTTCGCCTTACTTAGCTTGCGGTGGCTGGTCGAAAATCGCGGCGGCGTGCAATGCAAGGATAAGAATGCCGCTAAAACGGATCCTCAGCAAGGAAGAGTTGGCAGAGCGATGTCGTATACATGCCGAAAGGGCTCGATAACGTTTTACTGCCATGAAAAAAGGTTTATCATGCGCAAATAAATGCACGCTCTCCGGCAGGTGCGTGTAGCGAGGGCCTGAGCGATCGGCGGGCAGCCATCTTCTATTCCTTTCGGAACGGGGCAGTCTGTGGCTATTCAGAAAAATTTTCAGTTTTGTTCATTGAAAAAAAATGCATTTATATTAATGCATTTTTTTTCGCGTACACGTCATTTGGACGTGGTGAGTTTTCGTGGATTAGTGAGGTCGCGTGACAGACAGGCGAAGTGGGCGTAGCCAGAAAACGTTGGATCAATAACGGAGGGCTAATGGTGAAAATACGTCGAATAAGGAATGAATGATTTTTCTTTTGTGCGGTTTAATCATGCATAATCAGTGTGTACATGTTATATCAGACGGGGGGCTATCGCGGTTTTCGTGACGTCGCATGACAGACAGGTGAAGTTGGGAGTGGCCCGAAAATGTTTTGACCAAAACATCTTGGTCAAAATCTTTTGGTGGAAGCTGTAGACACGTAGACTTTTCAATGCTGTATTAGCTGCCGGGTACCTACCTACTGCATGGAACGAATCCCGTGTCGTTCCGATTTTAAAACAAGCTAAAGACCCCACATTAGTAACAAGTTACCGCCCAATATCCCTCACAAGTTGTATTTGCAAACTCTTTGAAAAAATGATAAACCGTCGCCTTTTACACTTCCTTGAGTAAAACAAAATTCTTGATCCATATCAGTGCGGCTTCAGAGAAGGGCGGTCTACAAACGACCATCTCGTGCGCATCGAAGCAAACATTCGTGATGCCTTCATACATAAACAACACTTATCCGTGTTTCTCGATATGGAAAAGGCGTACGATACAACCTGGCGTTACGGAATCGTACGTGATCTGTCGGCAATCGGCATCCGCGGTAATATGTTAACCATTATTGAAAGCTACCTAAACAACCACACATTCCGGGTTAAAATAGGTAATGCACTGTCGCGTCCATTTATACAGGAAACTGGTGTACCCGAGGGCGGCGTGCTCAGTGGCCCGCTCTTCATCGTCAAAATGAACACACTTCGAGCTTCATTGCCACCAGCTATTCTTTATTCCATCTACGTGGACGATATACAAATGGGCTTCATGTCCTGTAACTTGGCCGTGTGCGAGAGACAGGTACAGCAGGGGTTGAACAAAGTGTCTAAGTGGGCAGACGAAAACGGGTTCAAAGTTAACCCCCACAAAAGTTCTTGTGTTCTTTTCACAAGAAAGAGAGGCCTGATCCCAGATCCTTGTGTAGGACTGTGTGGACAGCAAATACCTGTGAACAAAGTACACAAGTTTTCAGGCATCATACTTGACTCTAAGCTTACCTTCATATCCCAGATAAAATATCTCATGGCGAAATGCCTAAAAACCATGAACCTAATGAAGATTTCCTCTCACACAACATGGGGCAGCGACAGGAAGTGTCTATTTGAACCTTTACAAAAGTCTGATTCGTTCGCGACTAGATTATGGTGCTGTAGTATATATCACTCTGCCACGCCAAACGCGCTAAAGATGCTAGACCCCGTTCACCATCTAGGTATCCGCCTGGCCACCGGCGCTTTCAGAACAAGCCCGATTGAAAGCTTATATTTAGAATCGAATGAATGGCCACTCCAACTGCAGAGATCATACACCAGAGATCAGGCACGCAGCACTCGATATGGGCCTGTGTACCGAGACAGGAGTTTTTCAGACAGGCCAACGTGACGAGTCGGTGACCATAGGAGTACCAGGGATCCAGGCGAAAAGTGAACGTCTCTGTGATGTCGATCGTACAAACGCCGTTGGTTCTCTTGGGAGGTCAGGAGGCGAGCGCGGGCAATTTCGCGAGCTTGGGCTGCCCTGGTGATGGCGTCAAGTGCATATTCGCTGCTCTCTGCAGCGGCGGATGGAAGGTATGTGTCCAGTGGCAATGTGGGTTCTCGGCCAAACAACAGAAAGAACGGGAAATAGCCCGCAGTGTAGTGACACGAAGAGTTATAAGCAAATGTGACATACGGTAGGACAATGTCCCAATCAGTATGGTCAGACGAGACATACTTTGCAAGCATGTCTGTCAGGGTTCGATTGAGACGCTCCGTGAGACCATTCGTCTGTGGATGGTAAGACGTAGTCAGCTTGTGCCTGGTTGAGCAGGACTGCAGGATGTCGGCGATGACTTTAGAAAGGAAAGTCCGACCACGGTCAGTGAGTAGTTGGCGTGGAGCTCCATGCTGCGAAATCACGTCGCGTAAAAGAAAATCGGCGACATCTGTAGCGCAGCTTGTTGGAAGGGCTCTGGTGATGGCGTAGCGCGTGGTGTAATCTGTCGCCACAGCGACCCACTTGTTGCCAGACGTTGATAGAGGGAAAGGGATAAGTAAGTCCAAGCCAACGCGAAAGAACGGCTCCGAAGGAATTTCGAGCGCTTGAAGGCACCCGGCAGGGAGCGTCGATGGTGTTTTTCGGCGCTGGCATTTATCACACGCCGCAACGTATTTCCGGACGGAGCGGGCAAGGCCTGGCCAAAAGAAGCGTCGGCGAATCCGGTCGTAGGTGCGGGAGACGCCGAGGTGACCTGCCGTTGGTAAGTCGTGAAGTTCTTGGAGAACAGCTGACCGGAGATGCCGAGGAATGACGAGGAGGAGTAGGGCAGGACCGTCGGGGTGGACGTTGTGGCGGTATATACACCATCCCGGAGAACAAACAAATGAAGGGACGAATCAGAAGGCGAAGATTCCAAACGATCAATGATGGCGCGCAAGGTGGCATCACAGCGTTGCTCGTCGGCGACTTGTGGCAGCTGAGAAACCGAGAAAACGCAAGCGTCGGCATCGGTGTCAGGGTCGGCGGGTGGTTCGTCCACTGGATAGCGTGATAAGCAGTCTGCGTCTTGATGTAGGCGGTCCGACTTGTAGACTACCGCATAGGAATATTCTTGTAGCCGCAGAGCCCAGCGACCAAGCCGGCCGGTAGGATCCTTGAGTGAGGAAAGCCAGCAGAGCGCGTGGTCCGTGATTACAGAGAAATAAGTAAGGGCGGAATTTAGAAACCGCGCAGACGAGGGCCAGGCATTCACGGTCTGTAATCGAATAGTTGCGCTCTGCTGCTGTGAGGAGGCGGCTAGCGTAGGCAATAACACGATCGCGTCCCTGTTGGCGTTGGGCTAAGACGGCTCCGATACCGTGACCACTGGCATCGGTACGGACCTCTGTAGGGCAGGACGGGTCAAAGTGGGCCAGAATAGGCGGCGTGGTGAGAATGTTGGTCAGGTGGGCAAACGCGGCAGTTTGAGCGGGACCCCACGTAATCGGCACGTCCTTCTTCAGAAGATCAGTAAGTGGTCGGGCAATCGCCGCGAAGTCTTGAAGGAACCGTCGGAAGTAGGAGCAGAGTCCTACAAAACTTCGTACGTCTTTGACAGACTGAGGTACAGGAAAAGACGTGAAAGCAAGAATTTTCTCCGGGTCTGGTTGAATACCGGATGCGTCGACGAGGTGGCCCAGCACTGTAATCTGCCGACGACCGAAGTGACACTTTGAGGAATTTAGTTGGAGCCCAGCCTCGCGGAAGACTTGAAGAACAGCTGATAAGCGCTCAAAGTGTTTCTCAAATGTAGGCGAAAATACGAGAACGTCGTCTAGGTAGCAAAGGCATGTTGACCATTTGAACCCCTGGAGCAAAGAGTCCATCATGCGCTCGAATGTGGCTGGGGCGTTGCATAGACCGAATGGCATAACTGAATTGATATAGACCATCAGGGGTGACAAACGCGGTCTTCTCTCCGTCCCTTTCATCCACAGAAATTTGCCAATAACCAGACCGAAGGTCTATTGATGAGGAGTAGTTGGCACCGTAGAGACAATCGAGGGCGTCGTCAATGCGAGGCAAGAGGTAGACATCTTTTTTGGTAATTCGGTTTAGATGACGATAATCGACGCAGAAGCGCCACGTGCCATCTTTGTTTTTCACAAGCACAACGGGTGACGCCCAAGGGCTCGACGAGGGTTCAACAATGCCTTTGGCAAGCATCCTGTGCACTTCATCTTGAATAACTTTACGCTCTGAAACAGAAACTCGATATGGCCGACGATGAATAGGACTGGCATCACCAGTATTTATGTGATGCTTAACAATGGAAGTCTGGCCCAATTGTCGATTGTTGCGGTCGAAGATGTCTTGGTAAGAAACCAAAAGGCGACACAGAGCTGCTGCTTGTTCAGGCAATAGGTCCTCAGCAATCATGGCAGTAAAGGTTGCGTCAAGGCAAATAGCATCCTGCGGAAATGGTTAAGAATCGAAGCAGCCGTCCACTGAAAACACCGTGACGTGGTCATCTCCTACAGCACGCAGCGTTGCAACCGATATGCCTTGGGGTAGAACTTGCTTTGTTAGGCCAAAATTGACGACGGGGAGGCATGTCCGGTTATCGGCGACGGTTACGACAGAGTGGGGCACAGTGATATCGCGCATCAAAAGGACATCAGGAACAGGTGAAGCGGCGTAATCACCATTGGGCACAGGGAAAGGTGAAAGCAAATCGACGAAAGTCAAGGTTTTAGGCGGCAGGCGGACGAAGGCGGTCGTACTAAAGTTCTTCGGCTGTTCAGCACGAATATGCACGAGTAGAGGAAGTTCGAGGCAAAGGGTACCGGTAGAACAGTCGATCAAAGCTGAATGCGCCGTAAGAAAGTCTAGTCCAAGGATGAGGTCATGAGGACAATTGGTCAGCACTGTAAAAAAAAAACTGGAACGCGGCGGTCGGTGATACTTATCCGGGAAGTACACATTCCAGTGACGGCAACAGTGCTGCCATCGGCGACGCGTACGGCTCGGCTAGTAGCAGGCGTGAGGACCTTCTTCAGTCGACGACGGAGGTTATTACTCATTATGGACACCTGGGCTCCAGTATCTATAACGCCGTCAAAGGAACACCGTCGACGTGGACATCAAGTAAGTTCTGGTGCGTTGGGAGCGTCAATGGAGGATTTTGACACGACGAAGATAATGCAGCGCTACCCGCAGGAGCTGCATGGTCTAGTTTTCCGTCCGGAGGGTTCATAATTGGTCGGCGACGAATAGCGGCGTGGCTGGGGTGACGGGGACCGACGGCGCTGAGGTGACGGCGAGCGAGTGGGACGACTGTCATCGACGGATACGTGAGAGCTAGAAGGCATACGGCGAGGCGAGTAGCGGCGAGGGTCGGCATATGGACGAGGAGACGGGGAATAGTAGCTCGAATACGGCAATGTCGAGGAGGTGCGGCAGTGGCGAGCGACGTGGCCGATGCGGTGGCAACGAAAGCAAATGGGCTTGCCGTCCGGAGTTCTCCACTCTGTAGGGTTGCGGTATCTGGGAGGGGAATACAGATCGCTGCGAGGCGCTGGCTGCCGGCACCAGTCGGGCGTCAGGTCGAGAGATGGAGCAGGCAGCAGGAAAACCGAGGTTGGCAAACTCTTGCCGCACAACCTCCTGAATGAGGGAGATCGCTGGGGCTGGTTGGTCAATGGTGGGGTCAAGTAGGGCGCGGATGGAACGTGGCAGGACTGGCAGCCTCGAGCTCGCTGGCGAAGAATACTCGTGACGGTCTCATTGGAGGGGGGTGAAGCGGTAAGGGCGACGCAGGATGACGTCGCAGCCGTGTTAGGGAGCAGGGAGAACTGTGGAATGACGCGGCGGCTTTTGGCGAGCTCAAAGCCGCGGCATTCCTTGATAATGACATCGATGGTAGACACATTGTCGAACATCAACAAGTTGAACGCGTCATCCGCGATCCCTTTGATAACGTGGCCAACATTGTCAACTTCGACCATGTTCTAGTCGACTTTCCGGCAAAGAGCTAGCACGTCTTGTATGTACGAGAGATACGATTTAGTGGAAGACTGTACTCGGGTAGCAAGCTCTTTTCTTGCAGCCTGCTGCCGACCGGTCGGATTTCCAAAGAGGTCGCGGAGCTTCTCCTTGAAAGCGTCCCAGCTAGAGATCTCCTCCTCGTGTGTCCGGAACCAGACACGAGGCGTTCCGCCCAAGTAGAAGAGGACATTCGATAGCATTATGGTAGGGTCTCCAGTGGTTGTTGCGGCTAACAAGCTCATACATGCGTAGCCAGTCATCAACGTCGACATTATCTTGGCCGGAAAATATGCCAGGATCGTGGGGAGTGGCAACCGTGACGTACGTTGTGGTTGGAGTTGCAGTAGTAGCAGCAGACGAGGTGTCGTCACCGGGAGCCATGGTGGAAAGCTGGACGGTGCGGCCGCTGCGGAGCTCCGTGGTGAGGACGGGGAACGGCACGCTCCATCAAAATGTTACGCGAACGAAGGATTAAGTACAGGCGACTATTAGAAGTATATTTACAAAAGATAGCTGCAGCGCTGGCCAGATAAGCCGATAGTTCGAGAGCCCAGAGCAGTTCGTCTTCTTCGTCCAGGCGCCCGCGCGAATTGTCCAGAAGAAACACGCAATATGCATGTACCAATATTAACGAACTCCTTAAGTGTCGTAAAGGCACTAATGTCTATAAGGATACATAAAAATCCTAATTTTATTGAGCTTTACACATACTCGTGCAATATTTATTCATCTAGTAGACATGTGACAATATGCGGGGTTCCTGGCCATAGGGGCATTGAGGGTAATGAGCTAGCAGACCAGGTGGCCACATCAATTACATCTCAAGCTATTAATCTTACCGCTGCTATTCCTGCCACAGATCTCAAGTCTTTTTTGAGAACGAAACTGCGAAACCACTGGCAACGCTTGTGGGCCGCTGAAACAAATAATTAACTCCACTTGATTAAATCACAGTTAGGTCTGTGGCCCTGCGCAACAAAAACACGACGAACTGATGTCCTATTTTGTCGTCGCATAATAGGACACACATATGGTACTCACAATTTTCCGTTGACTGGTGACGAGCCTCCAACCTGTGGCCGATGTGGTGAGAGGCTGACCGTCCTGCAGGTCCTCCTGGAGTGTCGGGAAGCCAAAACGGAGAGAAGGAAACATTTCCCTCTTGCATACCGCTATTGTGTTCCGATCCATCCCTCCATGTTTCTTGGTAAAGAACCACTTTTTACAACCAAAGCAGTCCTCGCTTTCTTGAACGATGTTGTCCTACATGTCATAAGCCCAATAAATTCGTAGCGCGTCCTCTCTACAGAGGACGCGCACCGCATAATGCTCTGATGCGAGAGGAAGCCGTAATATGGCGAAAACTCCAAACAAACACATATCCACATTTGAGTCTTTACCACGCCATACACCCTGCGCTGTATAACTATAAATGTCCACACTGCGATCAATGTGCAACGCTTTACGACATGGTATGGGCTTGCGCAAACACACCACAGCTCACGCCCATAACACACCCCACCACACGGCAATGGGAAGCAGCGCTGTCGAGCTCCGACTCGACGGACCAGCTCAACCTGGTCAACCGAGCGAGAAGGGCAGCTAAGGCCAGCCGGACTCCTGGACTGAGGGGACCACCCACTGCAGAGCGGAGGAGCTACCTACGCTCGCATGCTCTTTCGATTATAAAGTTTATTCTCTCTCTCCTCTCTCCAGAGGATGCCGCTGTGACAGTAGTTCAGTATAGCACCTGCCTCAAGGTCCTTGTGGTTCAAGAGCTCTGTTTAGGCAGTAGTGCTTTTGCCAATTACTACATATGAAATATCTTCAGTATCATATCACTCTTTTTCAATGCATTCTTCATTTTCATAGTACTGGTCATTACTCATTGTCATAACCTTACTTTATGTAGATTTTACGCACTTTACAGCGACTATTTTTAGGCTCCTTTACAGCCACGCCTCATCTAATGTTTTATCCACGCCTCATAATTCACTATTCATGTACCACTGACACACGATTATCATCGCATTGGCGCTCTTTGGCCACATCTGGCCCTTGCGCCAATAAGCCCCACTAATCATCATCATCATTTGTTTGCGGATGGTAGGCTGTGGTTAGCTTGTGACGCATGGAACACGAGCGAAGGATGTAATCAACGACTTTTGAAAGAAATGAACGACCGTGATCGGTCAGCAGTTTTCGGGGCGCGCCGTGGGGGAGAATGACATTGTGAAGCAGAAAGTCCGAGACGTCAGTGGCATAGCTTGTTGGCAGTGTCCGGGTGATGGCATATTTTATGGTGTAATCAGTAGCTACGGCAATCCACTTGTTACCCGTAAAAGAAGTTGGGAACGGTCCAACAAGATCGACGCCCACGCGGTAGAACGGGACAGTTGGAATCTCGATAGCCTGAAGTGGACTGGCGTGCAACAAGGACGGGTGCTTGCGGCGCTGGCAGGACTCACAAGCAGCAACATACCGGCGTACAGAACGGTAAAGGCCTGGCCAGAAGAACTGACGCCGCACGCGGTTTGCCTGTTGGGGTATCGTGGAGCTGGTGGAGGAGCTTGGAACGGAGGGTCGTATGTACTACGAGCAGAAGCTTGGGACCATAGGGATTGATATTGCGACGATAGAGAATGTGATCACGGAGCACGAACAGGTGGAGGGACGGGTCGGAGGGAGTAGCCCGTAGGCTATCGATGATAGACCTGCAAGTTTGCATCGCTGAGCTGTTGATTACGTATGTCACTTAAGTCGGAGATGGCGAGGATGCAGCTGTTGGAATCGTGGGCGGTGGAGTCGGGAGGGTCGACGGGATGACGTGATAGGCAATCGGCTTCCTGGTGCATGACACTGGACTTGTAAATGACATCAAATCTGTATATTTCAAGCTTTAGCGCCCAGCGACCAAGTCGTCCAGTCGGGTCTTTGAGGGACGAGAGCCAGCACAGCGCATGGTGGTCCGTGATGACCGAAAAAGTGCGGTCAAACAAGTACGGTTGAAATTTTACGACTGCGCAAACTATAGTGAGGCATTCACGTTCAGTGATCGAGAACTTGCGCTTGGAAGGGGAGAGGAAGGGACTGGCGTAGGCGATGACGTGGTCTTGGCTTTGTTGCCGCTGAACGAGAACAGCGACGGCGCCGTCTCCACTGGCGTCGCCTCGAACTTCTGTAGGCGCTGTGGCGTCAAAATGCGCCAAAATGGGAGGAGTGGTAAGCAATCTGGTGAGCGTGCGGAATGTATAGGTTTGTTCGGAACCCCATGAAAATGTGATGTCCTTCTGGCGGAGCTGGGTGAGCAGATGGGAAATGTCGGCAAAGTTCTTGCCAAAACGCCGGAAATAAGAACACAAGCCAGCAAAGCTCCGAACGTCTTTGGAAGAACGTGGCACAGGGAAATTTTTCATGACACCAATTTTGTCGGGATCAGGTTGGACGCCACGAGAACTAACACGGTGATCTAAGAGAGTAATTTCACGACCGCCGAAGCTGCACTTCGAAGAGTTCAACTGAAGGCCAACTTGGCGGAAAACGCCAAGCACTGCTGTTAGGCGAGTCAGGTGGCTCTAAATTGTTGTCGAAAAATCAATGCCATCATCGAGATAACAGAGGCATGTCGACCATTCGTAGCCACGAAGCAGAGAGTCCATCATTCTTTCAAAAGTGGCGGGGGCATTGCATGCACCAAAAGGCATAATTTTAAATTGGAAAAGACCGTCGGGTGTAACAAATACGGTCTTTTTGCGATACATGTCGTCGACAAAAATCTGCCAATATCTCGAGCGGAGGTCAATGAATGAGAAGTATGAAGACCCTTGAAGACAGTCGAGGGCATCATCAATCCGCGGCAGTGGGTAGACGTCCTTACGTGTGACTTTGCTCAAGCGACGGTAGTCGACGCAGAAGCGCCAGCTACCATCCTTATTCTTTAGTAGGACAACAGGTGAGGCCCAGGGACTACAGAAAGGTCCAATGACGTTTTTGGTGGGCATCGTGTCGAACTCGAGCTGAATCACTTGCCGCTCAGCATGGGACATGCGGTAAGAACGTCGTCGGATGGGGCTGGCATCTACATTATGAATGCGATGAGTTACAACGGATGTCTGGCCCAAAGGATGTCATCCAAGTCAAAGATTTTACGATAGGACAGCAACAGGTGCCGGAGCTCGGCAGCTTTGGCAGGGACTAGGTCAGTTGATATCATTTTGTCAAAGCTGACATCAGGTGAACTGGACGAGGTGGTGGCCGAAGAGGAAGGTGAAAAATTGTCAGCAGTGAATGCAGAAATGGCATGCTCGTCGAGAGTAGAGACGTTAGTCAGAGCCATGCCTACCAGTATAATTTGCGTGCACCAGCAAAAGTTCAAGATGGGCAGTCACACTGTGTTCTTACTGATGCTAACGAGGCTGTGAGGTACGGCAACAGTTCGGGCCAATAGGACTTCGGATATTGAAGTCAGCAAGTAATCACCATCAGAAATGGGTGTTCGGGACGTCAAGTTCACGTACATAACTGCTTGAAGTGGCAATCGAACGTGTTCGATGGAGCACCAACGCGGTTGAATTGTGGGCGGAGCGTCAGAGTGAAGAGGCAGGTCTAGCTGGAGCCCACCACGGCCACAATCAAACGGGGCGGAATAGGCTGATAAGAAGTCCATGCCGAAGATGAGTTCATGGGAACACAGCTCGACCACAGCAAAGAGCACAGTCGAGCAGTCGGGGACACTTATGCGTACTCAGCACTTCCCAAGGACAGAAAGGGTTCCGCCATCGGCGACATGGATGGTTGATAACGTGGGCGGTGTGAGGACCTGCTTCAACCAATGACGAAGCTCTGAACACATCACAGATATCTGTGAGCCCGTGTCAACTAGAGCAGCGATGAGTACACCGTCCACTAGAATGTCAATTAAGTTGCGTCTAGTCGGCAAAGTGGTCATAGGATTGCGGGCGAGTCGTCAATGCAGCTTCACCTCCGCAAGCTGCAGCGTCTAGTTTTCCGGACGCAGGTGGGCAGTCGGCGATTGAGGGCGGCGGAATTGTGGGGAACGAGACGATGGGCGACGAAACAGCAGCGAAGGAGAATAGTGACCGACGGTACGACATGCTTGGAGCGTCATCACTGTTGTCCTGAGGGGACTCGCGGTAAGGCTCGAAGCGGTCATGATCGGTCGGAGGGTGACGGTTATGAGCACAGGGCGCATGGCGCCAAGACCACCGGTTACTGTAATAGCGGCCGACGTGACCAATCCGACGTCAATTAAAGCAGTCCTCCACTCGGCTGGATTGCGGGGTGGCACCTCTGGCCTTCGGCATACGAAACTGGGAAACGGTAAGTTGGGCGGGAGGTAGCGACGGCACACACTGGGTCCAAGCCAGCATTGGATAGCTCCTGACTAACGATGGCTTGGACAAGCGGTACCACGGTAGAGCTAGACTCACAGGCGCGGGAGCACGGGAAAGCAGGTGACATAGCCTCAAGTTCACGCAGTATGAAATTCGTCACGTGTTCCGCAGTTATAGTGGCGGAGGTACGTCTTCACACGACGATGTTGTTGCTGTGTGGGGAAGTCGAGCGAACTGTTGGGCAATACGCCTACTGTTGGCGTTATCAAAACGCTTGCACTCCTTTATGATGGCATCTACTGTGTCACAGTGCTTGCAGATTAGCAGATTGAACGCATCATCTGCTGCCCCTTTTAGGACGTGTCCCACTTTATCCGACTCTGCCATACCGTCATCCGCTTTGCGGCAAAGGGCCAGCACATGCGCTATGTGAGACAAGTAGGATTCTGTTGATGTTTGGGCACGTGATGCTAGCTCCTTCTTCGCGGCGATCTTTCGACCGATGGTCTTGCCGAAAAAAGCACGCATCTTTTTCTTGCAGATATTCCAGCTTCCGATTTCCTGTTCGTGATTCTGGAACCACACCCTCGCTGTCATTTGAGGATTTTGGTCAACATGACCGTATCATCCTATCGGTTGTTCTTACTTGCATGCTTGTAGATCACCCGCCACTCATTAATGTCGACATCATCAGTCCCACAAAACGTGCCTGGGTCTCTGGCTGGGCAACGACAACTGTTGACGTTGCCACAGTTGCGGTAGGAACGATCTCTTCGGTCATTGAGGAAAGAGCCAGGCGGTACCCCACACCGCCACCTAAAATGTGACGGGGATAAGAATAGGCAAAACAAGAGAAAATGTATTCACGGAATATATACAGAGCCGTGATGGCAGAACAACAACCACACGAGAGTTTCTTCGGTCATCGTATTCCTCCGCTTGCTGGCGCCTTCTCCAACGTACGTGAATGGCTTGTAAATATATTACCGAAGGCAATGAGAGCGATAACAAGGACAGTTGAGGGACAGTTTTTATCAACAACCATATGCATCCAACAGATAACACAGCCAAAGCGAAGCATTGGAGTAATAAGTGTTCCATTTTGTGCAAACAAATATTATTGTGTGCAAACTTTGCAGCAAGTTTCGTATTCCTACTGAATGAAAAAGAAAACGAAAGTCTAAAAAGAAAAGACTACTAGCCGCCAAACCCGCAGCCTCTATAAGACGCACGTGAAGCTCAATCAATTGAGCTACAGCGGCGGCGGGCCCTATGCCCACTTTTTGACTATATATGTACAGGCCCTGCACCTAGCCCCGGAAATGCTAGCCAGCGCCATTAAGTTCCAGAACAACGATGTGCTGGAACCTCGTTGCGACCGCAGGCGTCATGTAGGGGCAACCAGCGCTGAAGCTTCGTGCTCTGACACAAGGCCCAAGGGCCGGAGGAAACAGTTTTTAGCAGCGTATGCTGCGAATTTGCGTCATCACACTCACCGCTCATCATGAGGCACTTGTGTCCATATGTGCCTGACCTAATTGGGAACCGGCGCGTTAGAAGCCAGGAACGCACGCGCTCCTCGGGTCGTGCGTGGGCATTTCACGAGCTTGGCTGGACGTATCTGGTGTGAGCAAGCATTGATATATAGGAGGCCTGTTAGAAAAGTATCCGACCTTATTTTTTTGCGAACACCTGATGGATATGAAACAAGCGCGCTTGCATCAGCCGACCTTGAACCTGCGTGCGCATGCGCGAATTTTTTCCCGCCTGCTGATAGCGTCAGTCGCTGGGACGCAGCGTTTCAGTGAGGTAGTGCGCAGTGCTCTTGACGGTTTTTTTATTGCAAGGAAAATGTCGGAGTGACTGGAGCAGCGCTACTGCATCAAATTTTGCCGGAAACTAGGCGACAGCCATGTGGAAACCATTCGGAAGATTCAGATGGCTTTCGGTGATGATGCTATGAGCAGCACACAGAGTAAGGAGTGGTACAACCGGTTTAGAGACGGCCGCACATCGGTGGAGAGTGAGCCACGCTCCGGTAGGCCATCAACATGCCGAAATGACCAGGTCATTGCCGAAGTGAACGCTGTGGTGATGCGGGACCGTCGTGTGACTATCCGATATAATTGCGGAAGAGGTAGGCATCAGCACTTTTTCTGCACATTCCATTATGACCGAAGATTTGGCCGTGAAGAGAGTTGCGGCGAAATTCGTGCCTAAGCTGCTCAGAGTGGAGCAAAAGCAACATCCTGTTGAAATCTCACAGGACGTGCGGGATTCCACCAACTGTGACCCCGACTTCATGAACACCATAATCACTGGTGACGAGTCTTGGGTCTACGGGTACGATCCGGAAACCAAATCCCAGTCGTCACAGTGAAGCATTCCACGTCACCAAGACCAAGGAAGGCCAACCAAGTGCGCAGCAAGGTCAAAGTGATGCTGACTGCTTTCTTTGACTCCCGCGTTGTGGAAAGCCAGGAGTACTCACCACAGGGTCAAAGAATCACCAAAGAGTACTACGGAGATGTCCTCCGCTGCCTACGTGATGGTGTGCGGCGCAAGAGACCGGAGTTGTGGTCAACAGGAAATTGGCGAATCCATCACGACAATGTTCCTGCACATTCCTCGTACTTGATTCAGACCTTTTTGGCGAAATACCAAACTCCTGTAGTTAAACAGGCTCCTTATTCTCCTGATATGGCCCCCTGCGACTTCCGGCTGTTTTCCTAGATCAAGAGGCCATTGAAAGGAGCACAATTTGAGACAAGAGAGGACTTTTTCGCTGCAACAACAGCTGAGCTAAACTCCATTGCGAAAGAGGCCTTCTCGGAATGCTTCCAACAATGGAAGCACCGCTGGGAGCAGTGTGTGGAGTCCCAAGGAGACTACTTTGAGGATGATTAGGTTTCCAACGCTCCAGTTATGCCAGTTTTTTTTGTCTTCGGCCAAAGGTCGGACACTTTCCTAACAGACCACGTATACAGGCGTGCGAGGGGGGGGGGGGGGGGGCGTGTTGCTCTCCCGCAGCACGTGCGTGTTGGCGCTGAGCCGTGCTCCCTCAAGGGCTGCAGAAGATAGCGCCAACCTTTCCCTTTCCCTCAAGAACCACTTATCATCATCAGCACGTGCGTGCTGCGGCCGCGCGCGACATGTCTTCGTTAAGGGCAGAGTCTAGGCGCTTCGACGGCTCATACCTTTGTGCGTGCTGCGTTCTCGCCGCTGAGTTTGCGTTGAAGTGATAGACAACACGAAGGTCACTTCGCTCGCTGCTGCCCCCACGTTTCCTCACGCCAACGTTTTGAAAGCGAGTGTCCGCGCCCATCGCGAGTGATGTGTTCATGTCTGCCTGTGCGCGCTGACACCATGCTTGTTAGTTGGAAAGCGAATGTTGGCAAGTTTATACGGTTGATAAAACTACTATCCTTACTTTGTATAGCTGTCTATTATTTGAGATCGCAATCAATGCTTCACCTTCCGGGCGAAACTGCGGTTTTCATTCAAATATCGCAAATATATTTGTTTGTTGGCTCTATTTGAGGGTAGGTGTGTGATTAATGGATATAAAGTATTATGTAGTGTAATTTAATTTTTTTTCACCCACCGGGGCGGCGTAATGGCTTTCCAAGAGCGAGGGCGCAAGATAAAATCCAGGCCGCGGCAGCCGCATTTCGATGGGGGAGAATGGCAAAAATGTTCAGGTACTTTGCATTGGGTGCCCGTTAAAGAACCCCAGGTAGTCAAAATTATTCCGGAGTCCCCCACTACGGAGTTCCTCATAATCATTTCGTGGTTTTGGTAGATAAAAGCCTAGAACTTCATTAAAATTTGGTTGTTTTCATTTTGCTTCTTTCGCGGCATATCAGCATCTGAACACATGGACTTGTTCAATAGTTTCCATGTAACAGTCGCATGGGCCCTATCATGCAGCTTTCACAGCTTTTAGCCGAGAGGACCTTCCAGCATGTTCCGCCGTTAAGAAATATGTGATTGTGATTCTTCCTTGTACGACTTTTAGGTGTAGGCACACCGCCTATTCGCGATGATAATGACATTGATGATGATTTATTGGCATTCAATTTAAAACGAGTTGGTGACAGTCACCTAGCCTCCTTGATTTAATCAGATAGGCTATACACGTTTTCCGTTCCTAGCATTTGTGTATACATCTCCGTCATATTTTTTCCCAAAAACTTCTCTATCTACCTTCGTATCAATCTCTTCCCTGCTTTTTTCCCCACTAATACTCAAACGTCTCTTGCTTATTTCGGCTGCTGACCGGTTGACGCTACCGTCCACATTAAATCCAAGCGCTTCTGGAAAGTGTACGTCACCTATGGGTCTTAGGATGTGCTGAGTCTAAGGTTGGGCCACTCAGCACATCCATGAGGATGGGCTGAGTGGTCTCCGGATTTTCGCTGCAGCATACACATGCCTCATCTTGTTGCCAGTATTTGCTCCTGTATATTTTTGTCCTTAGGCAACGAGCTTGGGCCTCAAATAGCAAGGCACTGCTTTTTTTGCTATCGTACGAATTTTTTCTTCTCATTTTTTCCTTCCCATTGTTGTAATTCTCCACGATTGGTTCTGTTTCCACTCTTTGGCATCCAATTCACTGTCTATGTTTCTCTCACTTTCTTTCTGATGACTCCTGGTTGTCCATATACACTTTCAATTACCCTGTACTTGGTTGCGAACTTTATTGACCTCTTCCTCCATTCTGTGTCCACACTTTTCAGATGCAGATACTGCTGCACCATAGCCGCCCACTTATTTTGATGGGTCTCAGTCTTTATTAAAAACTAATTTTTCTCCGCACTTCTCTGACTGCAAAAGAGGCCCCCCAACCAATGTTACCCTGCACTGCCTCATTTGTGGTTTTACCTTGGGCTCCCAAAGCCAACTGGCCTACCGATGTTTAGTTCACTTACAACCCAGAGAATATATCCGATTTGAAGCACAGAATGGCCTTTGCGAACGTTAGCGCTGGCACCATTACTCCTTTCCAGACTCCACGCACCACCTCATATTTATTGTGGCCCCAGAGTGCTCCGTTTCATTATTGCTGCCCATTCCGCTACCCCTTTATTTTCAGATTATCTTGGTGGGCGCTTAAGTAAGTTGGTCCGACATCTATGCATACGCCGAAATATTTAAATTGCTTGTCTACGGGTATGACTTGCTGTTGAAGTGCCACCACGTGGCACTTCAACACGTAATGATTTACTCGTCTTTTCATTAAAGATCGTACTTCCCGATTTCTTTAGGCTATAATTAAGGCCTAGATTTGTACTGCATTACCACAGATAATCTCAAGTGTCAGTAAATTTCATGCATTGTCTGCTAGTAGCACTATGTCGTCCGCATACATCAGTCCGGGGACCTTCTGTTGCACCATTTGTCGATTCCACCACCATAATTCACTGTTTTCCAGTCGTCCTTCTATGCCTTTACCATATGAGGCGTGAACAACAATGGAGACAGAGGACATCCTTGCTTCAGTCGTTGGTGAATTTACACCACTTTAGCACATTTTCGACCTTCCCATACAACTTGTACTCGGTTGTCTCTATATATCTCCCTCAGCAGCTTCACGAAGTCATCATGTATGTCTTCGTGCTTGAGAATATCCCATAACAATTCCCAGTCTAAGTTGTCGTAGGCTCCTTTAATATATAGAAATGATATCGGTAAAGGTCCCTTCTGCCTGCAAGTAAACGCTTGCCACGTAGGGGCCGCACCGAGAAACAGCCCATCCAGGTTCCGGTTTGACGCGAACGAGGGTCTCCGATCACGATATAAGCCGAATTCCTCGTAGTTCTCAAATCGTCCTGATGCCGCTGCGCACAAGCCCGAAAACGAAAAAAGTGGATGTCGAAAGACTTTTGTTGTTTACCATTGTGCATGTCATCGAGGTGGAAAGACCGCAACGTATGATTTCCTCTTTTTCGGGAAGAAACAGATGACTCGCATCGGACAGCGATTGCGATAAGAAACTTGCCCACTCGTAAAGGGCGACTGACATTATGCTGATTTGTTCGAAATTCTTCCCTCGGAACGACTTCTTTCTTCCCAGCGAGTAGGACACTGCTTTATCTTTATTTTAAATATCTTGCTCGTGTTTCAAGTCGCGGAGTGTACTTTGTTTATAGGTAGACGCTTTAATAAATTATATAAGTTTATGCTTAAGATTCTTTTGGTTTTGTACAATTACAGATTTCTGCCCCAGCAGTAGTGTTACTAATGCTTTAAGCAACAGGAATATTCTCGCTAATGTAGTTTTGTCTGCAGGCACCGAAGCGAGAATGATACCTCGGAAGGTCTCAAGTTGATCATGGCGCTTTTTACGCCGCGAGGTGACATATCGTTTTCATGGCATGCTTTAGTCTTGCGGTGCAAGCAGAAGATGCTGTTTTCTCATTTAGCGCGGTAAGTTGACAGTTTATTTGCTCAGAAGAAGTTTAGAAGCAACTGCAAACAATACTCATTCCCGCTTTGGAGCGTTGGACCTGTGCATAGCGCCACTAGCTTGCTTTCCAACGCAATGCACACAGATAAATTCCATTAACACTGGTTGAATTCCTTTGCAAGTCATGCATTTACACTAATACAAGTGACTTGACCCATAAGAAAACTTACGCTAAATTTTGGAAACCTGTTGGAAGAAACTCAGTTTGGTCCAATTTATTGTTAACTTCTAACGTTTCAGTCGGCTTTGAGAATTCCTACGGGCGACAGGTGTCTGCAAGCCGGACGTTTGCCTACAAAGCGCAGCTATTTCCGCGGGTGCGTCGCTGAAATCCTTGAGACCGATCCAAATAAGGTGATAAGGCAGCTAGTAACGTTTCGGCTTCGACGACACCCCTCGATTCGATGCTACAAACGAGAAGCGTGAGCGCAGCCTTCCAGCTAGCGCCACCATTCCCACGGTTGGTTCTAGTAGATAAACATAAATACCTCAGAAAAGGCGGCGGGAAAACGGCGCCGCGGTAGCTCAATCGGTAAGAGCAATGCACGCGTAATGGAAGATGTGGGTTCGTATCACACTTGCGGCCAGTTGTTTCTTCGGCCATTTTCATTTATTTATCATTTCCTTAATTCAATTAGGAACTACAGTTGATTTCCCATAGGTTGTCATAGGTGTCATTGTTTGTTGGCTTCTTATGATATGGCTTTATATATAGATAAACGAGAGAAGAAGGGAAACCAAAGGGCTCGATTTTTTATAATCATGACCATATAAAGCATAATTTACTCCATTTCAATTTCAACTACAGTTAATTTACCCTATGCTTTCTTGGCTATGACCATATGACCATGATTACCGAAAATCGAGCCCTCCAGTTTCCCTTATTTCGTTGTTCATAGCGAGGCTCTGGAATATGGAAGCCTTGACGTAATTAGGTATACATACGAGCTTTTGTTAGCCACGTGCCTGCTCTCCTATGTTCACGTGTTACGTGACGCCTTCGTGCAAAAAAGTATGTTCCACGCCCGCCCACCATGGCTCTGAGTGGCGCTGGCTAACACTTCCAGGGCTAAGTCTAGTAAACATAAATACTCAAGTTAGTGGACGGATTGATAGATGTCGCCTTAGCACAATTAGCAGTGTAACGCACGGGTAATGCGGAAAATATGCGTTCAGCTCCCTCCGGCGACAAGTTATCTTTTCGTACCCTTTCATTTCTCTGTTCATCATTATTTTCACCATTTCAATTTCAACCACCGCTAATTTCCGATATGTTTTCCTTGGCTTCATTGTCTGTTTACTTTATATATATATATATATATATATATATATATATATATATTGTACCCAACAGTTACGACACCTGGCTGTAATAATACTAATTGCTGCTGGGCGAACCTGTGCCCGTCAACTCGTCGACGCTACACTCCAAACAAAAAAATCGTCGCTCGGGCTTTGCTTCTTCGAACGTCGTTCTCTTCTTCCTCACCTCCTCTCACGTGCCAGTCATCCGATTCTCGAGCACGAGCCGCCGGTGAGGGCACGTGCGGCCCAGCGTTTCGTTGCGATACCTTGCTTCACGCTTGGGCTGTGGCGGCTCTTTGGGACATAGATAGGATGTGGCGGGCATCTTTTCGTTCTCGCAATGCTGGCGGCATTAGTCCCCCTCCGAAGAAGCATCGTCCCGATGCGTAGAAAATGCCTAGAGAGGCCAACTATTGTAAAAGGACAGTGCTCAGATTATGGCCGGTGCTAGGCTTGGGCACATGTGCCAATTCTGTTATTCAATGCCTTTCATAGTAAGGCTTCATTCGTACTATGTGTACGACGTCTGGGCGAGTGCTGCGTCGTGTGGAGCACACTTGACATTCAGGAGTTATCTCGTAGTTTAAGGTACTTAGCCGGCGAAGTACTCTATAAATATATGCATGCAATAAGACGTGTGTGGCCATGCTGGTGCTGAGCGAGTACGGCGCCGATTCCATGCCCACTAGCATCTGTGCGAACCTCAGTAGGCGCTGATGGGTCAAAGTGAGCCAATATAGGCGGTGAAGTGAGCAAATTGGTCAGCGCCGAGAATGCGGTTGCTTGGTCGGGCCCCACGAGAAGGGCACGTCCTTCTTGAGAAGGTCGGTGAGAGGTCGGGCTATGATGGCGAAATTGCGTATAAAACGGTGGAAGTACGAGCACAATCCAACAAAACTCCGAACAGCTTTAGTAGACGAGGGCACAGGGAAGTTCTTGAAAGCGCTAATCTTGGCATGGTCAGGTTGGACACCTGTAGTACTTACAAGATGACCAAGCACAGTGATTTGTTGTCTGCCAAAATTACACTTTTTGGAGTTTAGCTGGAGTCTTGCTTGACGAAAGACAGTTAGAATGGTCACCAAACGAGTAAGGTGACTTTCAAACGTTGGGGAAAACACCATGACGTCGTCTAGGTAGCAGAGGCAGATAGACCATTTGTAGCCACGAAGGAGAGAGTCCATCATGCGTTCGAACGTTGCGGGGGCGTTGCACAGTCTAAAGGGCATAACTTTGAACTGATAGAGGCCGTCTGGTGTGATAAAGGCAGTTTTTTCTCGATCCAAGTCATCAACAGAAATCTGCAAGTAACCCGAGCGCAATCTATGGATGAGAAGTACTTCGCACCGTGAAGACAGTCCAGGGCGTCATCGATCCGTGGAAGCGGATATACGTCTTTGCACGTTATTTTGACTAAGGCACGAAAGTCGACGCAAAATCTCCAGCTGCCATCTTTTTTTTGACCAAGACGACAGGTGATGCCCACGGATTTGAGGAAGCCTCTATGACGTCTTTCGAGAGCATCTTGTCGACTTCTCGTTGTAGGACCTGGCGTTCGGAATGGCACACACGATGGGGTCGCCGTCTGATAGGAATAGCATCACCGGTATGTATTTGATTACTTACGAGAGACGTTTGACTGAGAGGGCGGTCATCGAAGTCGAAGATATCCCTACAGGTCGTTAGGAGGTGGTGGAGTTCCGCGGCTTGACAAGTTGGAAGATCAGGGGCAATCATCGTGGTGATTTCGTCGGGGAGTGTACTTGCAGGACCGCTTGCGAGAAAGGACGAACAAGTGTCGGCGTCTAGTGCCGCGACGTCGCATTCATCAAGCGCAGACACATTGGCCACTGAGATGCCTTGCGGGAGAGCTTCGGTCGAGTTGCTGAAGTTTAGAAGCGGGAGCTGGGCGTGGTTGTCGACAACAGTCACGAGGGTGTGCGGCACAGCAATATTTCTGGTCAACAGTATACTTCAACTAGTGGAGACACTATGTAGTCGCCGCCTGCAACTGGTGATGCCGTCGTCAAGGCAACACACGTGGCGGCTTGCGGTGACAACCGAACATAATCGACAGAGCATAAGTGGTGTGACGGTAAATCTGGAACATCTACCAGTTGAGGAAGCTCAAGTTGAAGGACGCCGGTTGCACAGTCAATAAGAGCGGCATGGGCCGACAAGAAATCAAGTCCGAGAACGACGTCGTTGGGGCATTGCTCGAGAACAGTAAATAAAACAGATATATGGTGACCGGCGATGGTGATGCGAGCTGTGCACATTCCGATGACTGCGGGACTTCTTCCATCAGCGAAGCGAATAATACCAGTAGCGGCGGGGGTGAGTACTTTCTTGAGGCGGCGACGAAGGTGATTACTCATCATGGATATTTGTGCCCCAGTATCGACGAGTGCGGGAACAGTTAAGCCGTCAACGTCAACGTCGATCAAGTTTCGTCGCGTCGGCAATACGAGGAGAGCATTTGAGGTGGAAGTCGAAGATGCAGCGTCACCTCTAAGAGCTGCATCCATTAGTCTCCCTGTTGAAGGTTAAACGGTGATCTCGGACGTCGTCGTTGAGGCGAAGGAGACGACGGCCGATGCGCTGGCGGCGAACGGGACTGGTGACCTCGGGGCGACGGGGAACGGCTGTGCGGCGTAGGGGAGGCATCGACGTTGTACGGCTCAAAAGGCTGGAAGCGGCGGTAGCTATCAGTGTTGTATGGTTGGTATGGCTGAGCGGGCTGAAAACGGCGGTAGTTGTCGGTGCGGCTAGCAGTGTCATCCCGGGTTGACGGTGACACCCAACGGTTGTTGCAATGGCGCGCGACGTGACCGATACGGCGCAGTGGAAGCAAATCGGCCGATCATCTGCCGTCCGCCATTCAGCCGGGTTACGAGAGCGCGGATAAAACCGTTGTTTCTGGCGCGGTGATCTCGGGCGAGGCAGCGACCTAGGGCGAAAGTCAGTTGTCCGAGACTGAGCAACGGTGCAGACGGCGAAACCCAAGTTGCCGAGTCCCTCCCGCACAATGGACTGGACCAGGGAAACAGCCGGCACGTGAAAATCGCCGTGACCGTTGAAGGGGAGACCAGGAGCAATTGCTTCGGTTTCCTGACGGACGATTCGTGTAATTTCCGATGGCGGCGATGATTGCAGACCAGAGGCCTGTCCGTATTCGCATGATGACGTCGGAGCGGGGTTCGGTAAGCGAGCAAATGACCTCGCAAAACGCCGACTTTTGGCCTGCTCAAAACGCCGGCATTCTTCAATAATTGCGTTGATGGTCGCACAATTTCGGCACAGTAATAGGTTGAAAGCATTGTCTGCGATTTCCTTTAGTACGTGACCAACCTTGTCCGACTCCTTCATGTCCATGTGCATTTTACGGCAAAGAGCCAATACCCACTGAATGTATGATATGTATGGTTCAGTAGACGTCTGAGCGCGGATGGATAGCTCTTGCGTTGCGGCTGCCTTTCAACCCATGGGCTTCCCAAACAAGGCACTAAGTTTTGTTTTGAAAGTTTCCCAACTTCCAATCTCTGCCTCATGGTTATCGAACCACTCCTTTGCCGTTCCTTTGAGGTAAAACAACACGTTCGCCAGCATCATCACCGGGTCCCAACGATTGACCTCACTGATGCGTTCATAATTGACAATCCAATCTTCGACGTCAACTTCCCGCAGAACGTTCCCGGGTCTTTAGGATGCGTAACGACGATCGTTGACATTGTGATCGGCACTGGTGCAGGCGTCGCACTGCCCGGCGCAGGCGGCGTGGTCGTGGTTTCATCTCGTAATGATGACCCCGACTCGACGACCACTGCGGAGCTCCGTGGTAGAGCGCTTCTTCTGGTACCCCGCACTTCCACCAAATTGTCACGGGGATTCACATGTACACGGGAGAGACAATATTTACAGGCTGCTGCTACCAGAGAATGGCTGACAGCATTTTACGTGGCATGTCCCGTCTTCTTCCTCCTCGCGTAGCACAGCGGTCCTTGAATGGCAGGCTCATACGCAATGTCTCGTAACAATATGACTGGCCAGCACCTCTACTCACGAATCGCCACAGTGCACCAACAGCGTTTCAAATATAAGTCGCGTTTTCAATATGAGGAACCGTTTTACCCCCGCAGTGGAAAAGAGACACATAGGCACTGTGACTTCGTCATTTGCACGCATGATCGAAAAAACGTCTAAGCACAAACTTTCATCTCTTTTTGGTACATACTACTGGCGCGAAATTACATTGTTAAGCTTAAAGGTCATGAGTGAGCTAAGGCTTCTATGCAGCAGGCCATAGACATGGGAAAACGACAAAAGCACAGTCAAGATAGGGGAGATTGCAGCAATCATTTGCATTTCCACATAATTATTATTAAGTCAGCTTACACAGGTAGGCGCTGCAGCCGCTACTAACGTGCACCTGACGTGCACATTAGGAAGCAATGGACGTCCATGCTTTGGGTTATAGCAAGCAGCTCAATCCGCAATCAAGAATCAACCCTATCACACTCTCAGAAAAGATCGGAAAGGCCTGCAGTTAGCCCACCCGTGGTGTCCATTATTGGTCCGCTACATCATGCGGAATACTGTTATATGCGAGACGCATTGCACTGATGGAACAAGTGTCATCGCTGCTTTTGCCCTTGCAAATCAATGTCGCCCTGCTTAATTATCCACTGTAACTAAGTATAATGCAAGCCGGTCAGCTGAAGGGTTCTCCCACCATCATACACATTATATAGTATATATTACAAGGCAGCCAATGCAGACTTGTGCTCACTTTGCCAGAAAACTACCCACCTGTGCCATGCCAATTTTTACAGTTTTTCTGTGGCCTTTCTTAAAGTTATCTGAGTTGCAGTTCCGGCAGTATATAGGCTTCACGAAGCTTGAAATGCAGATACCATCAGCTGGTGACAAATTAAGGAAGAAGCGTAGAGAAGTGTGCCCACATTGACCTGAATGCCTGAGCTATATAAGGTAATTTCCGAAGTTCACTCTAGCTCAGGCCCCGGATCGAAAATCTTTTGATGACAGTATGTGCCGTGGGTTCTTTATTCAAGGAATCGCGCGTTTACTGATTACTTCCTCAGGAAGTGCGTTCATAATGAAGTCTCTCAGTCTAATGAAGAACCATTGAAAGTACTTCGGAGGGTAGTAAAGCTTAAACAAAAAAGGGATATAATTTAAGTGACATCTTTTAGTTATCTTCTGTTTCTTTAGGACATAGCAATACTTGGGATGAACCTTAAGCTAAGCATTAGGCTAACAGAAAGGGTTCATCATAAGTTACTACTTATGCAGTTACGTGCAGAAATTTTCTTCTTCGAAACTTGGCTTCTGTCATAAAATACTCTAAGCACGCGCATGGTACCAAACTGGAATGACATTTCCTAGCGCTTCCGTTTTTTTTTTTACAAAATATCTAGATTACTTTCCTGTAACCTACTTTGAGGACCGTATTTTGTAACGATTCTCTTTATTTTCCGTTCTATTCGCCCTTCATCGTCGGCTCGCATGAAGCCGCGCTCCCCATGTCACCAGGACGGGTCACTCGACGTGGCTGATGATGTGAAAATACTTCTTTTCTGTGAAAATAACAAATTTTGACGACAAGAACCATTGCAAAATACATCCACTGCATAGATTACATTAATAATCAGTAAAGCACACCCTAGCTTGCACTCATAAAAAGCGGCACAGCATGTTAACTACCAATACTACCAGACTGTGTTTAAGTGGTATTTTCTCGTTCAGTTTGAACAAATGAAATATTTTTACAGCGAAGCTGTGTACCTCTGCCAGCTAAGGAAATTTTCGTGTCATTGGCGTAAGCAAAAAATGCCAAGCTAAAAATTGAATACAAACAGCATATTTCCTTTGAAATCAGGCATACAGCATACAGCTCAGTACTTGTTTTCAAAAGAAAAACCACAAAACAAGCAGAAAAACCACATGATGGATGATAAGGCGCGTGTGAACAATGGGAACACCCTCCGACGCGTTCAGGTAAAATTACGTTTGCAGCTGCTACGAAAGGGGTTGAGGTCATTCAAAACCCTCGTGTGAAGTCCAAACCGTATAATGTCTGCTAATGACATCTGCGAATAATGAGAAGCACGTTCCTACTCCTGCGTGTGTTTCCCGGTAAAGATTACGGTTGCGTAAGCTACTCCGAGTGGAAAAGTACCCAACAGCATATAAATCATGTAGTGACGTCACCATGCTTTCATGCATAAAAAAGGGAGACCGGTCTAGCAACTTATTCAGTTCATTGCAGGCTACCACGGAAAGCAAAGACGCCAGAAGAGCAGCGTGAATATAATGCTCGAAGAACAGAACAAAACCGTCTCGTGAATACAAGCGATGCAATCTTAATTTTCACGGTCTACATCTCACCGAATACACCTAAATCTGACATCGAGTGCTTCATGCAAACGCACTTCTCCTCACTGTCTATGAATCACACCACACCCGTGGTCATTGTCGGAGACATTAATGTGGATATCTCGAATCCGCAACCCAAATGGTTTATCGAATTCGTCACGGAAGAGTTTGCACTCATGCGCTTCACCAATGAAACTCAACCAACCACCATTCATGGATCATGCATTGATTTAAGCTTAGCAAAGAATATCTCTACAGTAAGAACGGAAAATCTCAGTTTGTATCACACTTATCATAAGGCGGCCGTGAATGTCGCTGTGAAGTAATGAAGGTTGTGGTTAAGTAGATTTCACTTGTCTCTGGTTTCACTCTTTGTAGAGCCACGTGTGTGAATTAAAGTGACGTCACAATGGCTAATCCTTGTGGCTGGCGTTTACAGCTTCGCTGTCCAACCACCTTCACAGCGTGATTTTGGAGCCACAGTTTTTACAGCGTAAGGTGTTATGAGCTCATTCCAATAGCCGTTTCGGGTTGCGATGATGCCGCCGCCGCCCCATAACCGCTATCGCCGAAAATGCGAAAAAAATCACCCAGTCTCCGCCAGGATCGAGCCCAGGCCCGCTGCGTGGGAGACGGATACTCTACCACTGAGCCACGCAAGCGATGGCTATCCGACTGCGGGAAAATATACTATAAACGTGCCCTATGCAGGCCCACAAGGGCAGACGACGAGATGTGATTCAGACGCTGAACGCATACAACGCCGTCCCACCGTAGCGGTTCTGAGCCTCCGCCGGTATGGTGGCTCCATCTAGTTAAGGCGCCGGCAAACTCAGCCTTTCAGACACTGTAAATTCTGCTGGCGCCTTAACTAGATGGCGCTACCATACCGACGGACGTTCGGGATCACGTTGATTGCGCTAGATTGCGTGCCTCGTCTGAATCGCATCTAGCTCGTCGTGTGCGCGTGCGCACCTGGCGGCGAGATGCGATTAGATACATGGGTACGATACATGGCGGCGCCCTTGCGCATACCGATTTCAATAACTCCACGAAGCACCGCAAGTAGACTTTCCCGACGTGTGTGCAGTGCGTAACTCGTTGGGTATTGTGGTGGTCTCTGTATACATGTCGCCAAGTGCTACACTTACTAACATTGTGGACTTTCTGTTAAAGACCTTCCTTCCTCAACAAGGTGTGCCCCTAATTATAACGGGTGACTTCAACGTTAACGCTAAGGTTCCTCATAATACCTGGTTCATCCAGTGTGTACAACAAGAATTCGGCATGACATTTGTGTCGAACACACAATGCAGCTCTTCGCGAACTGGCTCATGTTTGGACTTTGTATTCACTAACAACAAGGTACCCGTACTGGCTCATTGCATGTCGTTCGCGACCTACTTCTCCGATCATAAAGGACACCTGAGCGTTTTTCGCTATGTCGAAACTAAATTATTACTCGTTTCTACTTTTTTCTACTTTATTGCTATTATATACTATTATTGTATACTTAGTACTTGCTGCTACCTTATTCACTCAAATTACTAGGTAGCTAGTACTGTCGAAACGCTCGTCTAGCTTACGTTGTGACTGTGCTGCGTGTGCCACGCAGGCTTGGCATTTTTTATTACCCATATACATTTAGATCAGTTAATGACCGAGCAGAGTGATGCTAAATAAAAAAGTAATTTAAATATATCTGGTACAGTAGTATCTCAAGTTTTCTTGCATCGAGTGCTAAGGAATGTTAGTATTAGGTACGTTTCAGTATTACGTAGATATTGTACCTGTGAAACCGGATGTCGCAAATTCGACACCTTCGAAGCTTCTCGAAAATCTGTAGCGCCCTGCCACCCTCATATCTGAATATCGGTGCACGTAAAGCTTTCTATTTTAAAGCTTCAACTTTAGTAATAAATAATTACTTTTACTCAATGTGTCACTTCAAGCTGTAAATAAGAGTATAAATTGCTCCGCAAGTGACCTCATCATTAGATAAGTGCTGGTGATATCTCGTGCTGCAGACCGGACATTAGCCGGTATAAATTGTGATGAAACTCAAACTATTGCGAAAAAGAGGCTCAATGTCCAGATGCACAGCCATGCTCCAGATGCACTACACACATGTCGAAGCGATCATGGAGACAACTCGCTGCTGCACGTCGCTGAGTATAGACCTCACGTCCCTTTACACGACACTGTGGTGTTAAGGTGGTGTACTCAGCCAAACGGTCTTTCAGTGTCACACTCTCAAGAGTCAGTGTTGTTCACAGTGCACGCAAGCTAAGTAAATAAGGCAAATGGAGAGAGTGAAAAAGCGCTGCGCCGAATCAGAGTCAAAGAACCGCGCTTTTTCACTCTATTTCTGTCTCTTAATTCCTTCTTAGCATGTGTGCGCTGTGAACACCACCCAACTGAACCGACATCAACTCGCCGAAAAAAAAAATTAAATTGTGTGGTATTCCATGCCAAAACTACGATACGATCACGAGGCCTGCCGTAATGAGAGACTGTGAATTAATTTTGACCACCTGGGGTTCCTTACGTGCTCCCAATGGACACTACACGGGCGTTTTTGCATTTCAGTCCCGACTAAATTAGGCCGCCGCGGCCGGTATTTGATCCCGCGCCATCTTGCTTATATAGAAGCGCAGCGCTATAGCCACGACGCCGTCGCGGCGAGCATCAAGTCGCCGAAGCTTCAACACTTTCTCTCTCAGGAGTCGTCGACAGGCTTCTAAGCAGCGTTCAGGTATTCATGGATGCTAAAAATATTTGCTTTATCCACGAGAACACTTAAGCTGATTCGTAAATCCTAGTGAAAGGCTACTTATCAGCGTGAAACAGTATACAAAGAAGAAACCGCACGGGCCGTAGGACCTTGGGTGCGACGCTGCTCTATTAGCTCGGTGCAAGGTCTTCCAGTGGCGGGCACTCTTACATCCTCTTTGCGTCATTCTTAAAAAGTCACAATATCGTCTGGAAATATTTCAGTGGCTGCAATTACTGGAGAACGAGCAGCAAAAAAGAGCATCATATATGTGGTAAAGAAAATGACACAGAAGTTATAGTGATGTTTCACTTCGTGAACGCGGGTGACGCGCAAGCGTGATGGGTGCTATAGCGCACATGAATCTTTCGGCCCTCGTAACGTCCCTAGATATATATATATATATATATATATATATATATCATCATCATCATCAGCCTCCAATTACCCCTGTCTTGCGCTAGCGTATTCCAACTTGCGCCTGCGAATTTCCTAACCTCATCATCGGGAAGCGCAGTCGAGGACGGCAGAAAGTCAGGTGGGATGATGAGGTTAGGAAATATATATATATATATATATATATATATATATATGCTTTCTTTGAGTAGCGACAAGCTTTGAAGCACCGCCGACGAATGTCAGTGGGCGCCGCTCATTCCGGCAGCCGTCTTCTTCCTAACGCTGTTCCCCCGCAATCACTTGCACGCTGCTACGAGTAGCGTAGATAGCAGCGGCCGTTGACGGTCGCATGCTAGCTAGGATGATAATGGCGGCCGACTGAGTAGATGTCACTATTTAAAAAAGAGCAGGAAATCTCGGGACTCTAGGCCCTCGGTGTGCCTCGACGCCTCTACTGTCCACATCACAGACCGCTTTCAAGATAGGGCTCGCGCGGCCGCGTCATAAGCAGCAGCCTCCGGAGTAAACGTTGCGTGTTGTCCTAGTATGAGATACCAGGAAATCATTGTGTCTTCCTGCCAACGGTACAATTAAAGTAACTGGTTTAGCATCGCGAAACCGCGCCGTGGGTTATGAGAGACGCCGTAGTGGAGGGCGCCGGAATAATTTGTACAACCTTCGGTTCCTCAACATGAACCTAAATTAAGAACATGAACGTCTCTGCATTTCTCGCTCATTAAAATGCAGCCCTCAAGGTCGAGAATCGAAACCGCGACTTCGTGCTCGACAGCAGAACGCCATAGCCACTGAGCCACCGTGGTGGGCAACGACACAATTGACAGTCTTAATGAAACAAGACACATCCGTGGATATTAAACCTGCTTCGATTCCCGCTCACAATTAACGCTTGAACCAGCTTAGCTGGTCGAAACAGATCTATGAAACGCAGTTACAGACAAGCCAATTATTGCGGTGGCGCGCTAAGGTATACGACACTATAAGGAAGTATCATCTACGTGAAAATAAATAAAAAGTTTAGCGACGCCGACGAGATGAAGCGTAACCAAGCGCATAATTCGAAAAAAGAAAGAAAATTGACACACCCTCCCCCGAGGAGTACACACCAGATGGTTGCATCGGCTCTGAGCGAGATGCATTGCAGGGAGGGGAAGCGCTCTAGACACAGGATATCTCGTTTCCTTTTACTATGCCGCACACCTCCGCACCCTGTTTCGACTCACCACTTCCGCGAAAGCTAATTATGTGTGGTGAGTGACTTATGCTTGGCATGTTTGGGCGTGGCATGGCACTGGCCCACCGACTTTAACGGTGGGACGGTTAACTATTGTTGGATTTCGTAATGGGTTTCGGGTGGCTTGAAAGAAAATACGTCCAACCACTAACGAGTGGCTAACTGACGTCAAATGCTGCATCCTTGTACGAAAGATCTATTGAGTGTCGCGTCGTACAAGGAGAAAGGACTGCCGACCGCGGAAGAGATAATCTTTTAGGTGATAGTTGCATGCAATGCGGCGATGCAGAACGTCCTTCTCGTCCAACCTGGAATGCACAGTGTATGTGCTCTGCAAAGGACAGTAGTTTCGCAACCAGAGCATACGCCTCACCTTCAACTAAAGTAAAACGCGGCGATTACGGCATACGACAATGACGTCAGTCGCCACTACTTCGTTTGGGTTTCGAAAGTATTTCCGCCCGTCCGCAAGAATTCAGCTCAGCGAAGAAAGGAAGTCCTCGCGCAACAGATATGCGCGTCACCTGGGGCAGGGGAAGAAACTCCTCGCAGGAAAAGGAGGGGCCGTATCACGCGGCTCCACGGCCAGTGAGAAGGAAGACAGTAGCGTCTGTCACGGATCACGGACTTTGCCCCAAAAGCCTCAACCGCCAGGGGTCAATGACGACTTCTATTGTAACATCAGGGCAAGATAAGCGCCCCCCCCCCCCCCACCTGTGTACACTCTGACCACCTCTCGCTCTTCTAATTCTAACATCCTGATCTCATGATTTAAATACAGTGTCCAAGTTTATTCAAAAAGCAACGCCTTTGTCCCTTCTTTCTGTTGTACGTGCCAAAACCAGTTCTGATTATGAGGCACGCTGTAGTGGAGGGCTCCGGATTTTGACCACCTGGGGTTCTGTAACGTGCACTACAACGCAAGCACACGGGCGTTTTTGCATTTTACCTCCATCGAAATGCGGCCACCGCGGCCGGCATTTGATTCCGCGACCTCGCGCTGACTGAGTCACCGCGGCGGGTACCTGCCTGGTCTCTGATGCCTCATGGCCCGTCCACCTACCGTAACCGATCGTAACGTGCGACGCCAGCCCAAGGAGCGAGGATCCGACGTCGTAACAATTCAACCCATAGCGGCGAGCTGATCGAGTACGGGACTCCCAACTCTCCTCAATGTCCACTACTCTCGCTCCGCCGGTGCTGCAATAGAAAGGGAATTTCGGTAGAACCCATCTCATGATGAATCTCAACGTTAATGTGATTATCAATGAAGCAATGTAGCGACACAGCCTATTGCCACCGTCAAAACGCATCATGAATGAGGCGTGTATCTAACCGGGTTCCTTTCTCGCGCTTCTAACTGAACACGCGTTACTATCTAGCGGCGTCGCCGCGAAAGCCGTGCGTGACACTTGTGTGAATATATTCAGACAAGATTGGCCTCAACATATTTGATCCGCGTTCGATTCCGCACAGCCCGAAATAATTTTGAAATAATTTTTTTTTTACCGGAGAGGGGCACATACCCAATAGCATATACGTTAGCGCGAGGTATTTGAGAGCACTATTCCTTGTCGCCATATACACCACCATGCTCATCATATCTGTCTAGGCGTGCGTATTCTTGTTGGTTGACCCCTTATCATTCTTGCTGCACAGTTTATTCAAAGATGGAAGTGTACAGGTTGACGCAGGAAATGAAACGCCATGCAGTCCTCGTCACCCTGGCTCCACACCACAGCGACTTGGAAATGGCCACCTTTCTGAACGCAGCGAAGTCTTTCGTTTACAAGATGCGGGCAGAACTGATGTGTTCTGGCGGTGACGTGGCATCTGTCGCGAAAAGGCAGAAGCACAGCCAGAGGTCAGACGTCGTGAGAACCCCTGATTTTCTCCGGCGGCGGCAAGTCATCGTGAGTGACGACCCAGGGAAGTCAACGCGGGCCATTGCAAAGAAACTCCAAGTCCCAGAGTCGACTGTCACGCTGTCTGTACACGAGGAGGTGAGGTACTATTCCCATGTCATGAGGAGGGGGCAATTCATGTCCGATAAAACTCTGGAGAATCGTCTGCTCCAGTCCAAGCGCTTGCTAAGCGAGCTGAAGAGACCTGAGGAACCTGGAATGCATGCTCTGACTTTTTTTTTTATTAAGCTCGAAAGAACTTTGACCAAGACCAAAAAGATGACCACCGTAACGACAGGTGGCTTTGCGCAAGTGCTGATGAGGTGCCTACAGTGATGCACATAAAATGTCCGTCCTCTGTGATGGCGTTAGCCGCAGTTAGCAACAAGGGAGACGTCATGCCGCCACACTTTTTTGCAGGACTCCGCGTTAATGCTGCCGTGTACGTGGAGGTGCTTGCCACCGTGGTGAAGCCCTGAGTAGAGACTGTTACGAAACCAAGATCTTATGTCTTTCAGCAAGATTCGGCTTCCGCCCACACCACCTGCGTCACCCAGGAGTGGCTGGCTGACAACTTCTACGACCACGTCACTCCCAACTTGTGGCCTCCTAGTTCTCCAGATTTAAATCCGCTCGACTACTATGTCTGGGGCGCCGTTGAGAGAGAGGCCAACAAACAGCCACATAATACAAAAGACGCGTTGAAGGCCACCATTTCTGACTCAATCGCCGACATCTCTAAGGACCCCGTGATCCGTGCATGCAGCCGTTTCCGAAGGCGAATTGAATAGGTTATTGCTGCGGATGGCGGATTCATTGAGTAATTGCGGAAATAAACCGTAAGAGAAGTATTGCCCAAAGTTTTCTGAAAATAAGTCTATTAACAGCGGAGCTGTTTAAGCTGAGCGTTAGTTCGTAACATGCGAACTGGTGGTAGTGGAGAAAGGATCCAAGCACAATGGCACATACCCCTGTCAACTAGCGAAGCTGAGCCTGGCTAAGTCTAGCTAAGCATTGTTGGGACTACTTAAGCTTAGTCAGTCATCAATAGCCAATCAGTAGCTAATCAATCAATAATCAATAAATTCCGGAAAACGTTGGGGATGACTTGGTAGTGCTTAGCCTAGCCCAAATACGTGGACATTACCTTGCGATAGCCAATCGATAGCCAATCAATAGCTAATCCATAATCAATCAATAATCAATAAATTCCGGAAAATGCTGGGGATGACTTGGTCGTGCTTAGCCTAGCTCAAAAGCCAAGACTAGCTAGGTGCCCTTCAGCTCCGCTGTCTCTTGAGCATTGCGCCTCCACTGCACGCTATGCTTTTTTTTTGCTGCAGATATTCTTCTCTGCCTGAAGCCAACATTGTGTTTTCAAATACCTCGCGGACCCGGTACACAGTGACCCAGGCAGGCGTCAAAGAGGTTCCGTGAAGAGTGGCAGATATTTAGTTCTGCGTGTGCTAAGTTTCTTGCGTTTGTACCCGTCCTGCAATATTCCTTATTGGCAAAGGCAATATTCATGAAATAGAACAGGTAAATAATCTTGTTCAGTCACCTCTCCCCTTCCTCTCAACCACCTCCACTGTTATCGCAACTTAAGCCAAACTATATAAATTCCACAAGTTCGAATCAGCTAGCGCAAGACAGGGGGAATTGGAGGTCGCAGGGAGAGGCCTTCCTCCTGCAGTGTACACAAATAGAGGCTGATGATGATGATATAAATTAGCAATAGGTACTCATGCTTCTTTAATCAATAGGATTGACGGATGACAATTAGCTTGAACGTTTACTGTCTGCCTATTCCTAGAAATACGAAAAGAAAAGCTTAACCTTAACTTTGGAACATTCCACCAAATCTTGATATTCTTGTCGCGTTCGATTAGGAAAGAAAATTACAGGTATTCTTTTCCTGCGTAAGAGCATATGTCTCAAACGTATTTCTGAAGCCTACCATGCACTAGGAAAAAAAAGAGACAGTCGTGTCATTTTTGTTGTTAATGCTGTTAACACTGTTAATGCTGTTGCTCAGCTTCCCTGACGATAACTTGAAATCTGTGACTTCTTTTCTTGATAATGAGCCAGTAATTCAATCTTTCTCTCTTTGCTTGATTCAGGCGCATATTATAATGTTTTACACTTTCATTGATGACCAGAGATTTTTCTAGTAACTTCTTGCCCACTAAACTTGAACCATTTCTTCTAATTGAAGATTGACGTGACTTGTCATAAAATCTGAGGACACCTACGACCAAAGCTCCATTTTTCTCGTGAACACGCCACAGGAAAATAAAATCATCCGGAAGAAGGTAGATTAGGGCGAACTACAACTTTGGGGAGGAACGCAATGGTTTAGATTTTTTTTTTTTCAAGAAAACTTTACACACTGATTTTAGGCCGTGTACATTATAAGTCAAGAAAAGGCTTTATTTCCCCTTTCTGCATGCAACCAACTGTTTCTAAAGTCTTTAGCATATCTTAAAAAAATGGCAACTTAACGGAAATTGTTTTTTGTCATTTCCTGCGCGGGAAATGATGTGGCGTTTTTTCGCTTTGCGCAACCTGTAAAAAAAATACGACCCTGACCTAAACTATTATAGTTATAGTTACGACTTAGTTATTTTATATTGGAGGGCCGTAGTAATGGTTAACATGAAATTTCAATTTCCAGGTCTCGCATCAATTCGAAGTTTCGTGGACATTCTTTTCTCCTCTTCAGTTCTGGTGCACTGCTATGCGAGACAAACAGGGTTGATTCTACATACTGGCTTGGTTGTTCAAATATTCTTTTTTTTATTTTGCAATACCTCAACGACCCTCACAACAGGCCTTTCCATAAGGAGTGGACACGGCAGCACAAATTAAGCTCAGTTACCAAAACGTATTTAATCCTGCGTGGTTTTCAAGTGAACAAGGCTGTCACGAAAGATTGCCGTTTGTGGGCAGACTACTCCAATCGACGGTTCTCTACTCAATCAATGGCACATGCTGGTTGAACTAATCTTACAATAATGATTTCTGATTTGATGGTAGAGCCTAGGCGTGAGGCAGGACAATTTTGCGGATTCCACTTGCTGTGGAAATCGCTGTAAGCGGAGCATTCATTGTTGTTTGCGAAGGGCACTGCTCTAGTTTAGCTGCCATTTGCAAGCATAGACCTCTTTAACATGGCTGCCGCCGGGTGATTATTATACTAGAATTATTATTATTATTATTAAAATTTTTGAGCCTGTATCATCACTACTTTGCTAATACGGACACTGGACTTGTTCTAGCACTGTTGGATTATTACGATTGCCCTTACTTCGCTGCCGACGTAATCTCGCTGACCTTCTGTTGCTTTTCAAGCTCCTTCACGGTATCCTCACGTGCTCCGAACTCCTCATTTGTATTATGTCTCGTATTCCGCGCAATATCACCAGCGAACATAGAGCTTTCCATGTTCCTGCCTGTCATCACCAACACTCAACCTTCCACAGAATACTGTCTCTTGATAAAGCTTATTTCCATGATCTCGATAATTTTCATAACTCGCTATTATTGTTCTTTTCCGAGCTTTTCGTTGTTGTGTCAGTTTCACACATGGTTCAATGGCCCTTCTCTTCCTTTTTTTGTTGTATTCACCTTGCGCCTTGTTTCATGTGCACTCTTCGTTTCAAAACTGTTCTTTTCCCCTGTAGTTTTCTTTTTTTTGTCCCTTTGTCTTTGTTTTTCTTTTTAGTGTAAACGTTACCCATTACTCAGACGTTATGGTTGTTCGTGGGCACGGTAAGTAAATGGACAATTGACCCATTGATTGATTGAATTAATTGTTTGAATCATTGATTGAGTGATAATTATATTTATTATAAGTTGCAGTAGTCTTTGTAGTAGTACTAGAAGTAGTAGTAGCAGTAGTATTACCTTTGTAAAGGGGCGCTGAAAATGGTCACCTAGCCAGTTTGACAAAACCGTTTTACTACAACTACCGCAGTGAAGTATTTGCTTATCTGATCTCGATCTTTACTTTGTGGGAGCGATCTTTACTCTTTGATTCCGATCTTTACCGAGTTGTGGGAGCGCGATGTTGAGGCGAAACGTCAGAGAAGAGCTGCCGACCGTGAATTTAGGGCAAACGAAGCGGAACGCCGGCGACAGTGTCATCTTGCCACACGCTTCGCTTACTCCAATGTTATCGACAGGGAAGGGCTCTGAATTGTAAAGCGAAGCTTTATATGGTTAGGCGAAACGAAAAAGCATCTGTCCGTCTGCTATGTAGAGAAAACTCATCATCAGCATTGGCTAGAGCGTCGTCGTCTTCTTCGGCAGCTGCCTCGTTGGCGCCCCACGGGTTGCGCTCGTGCCACTGTTCCCGGGTTACTCGTCATCGTCTTCTACCACAGCTGGCTCCGTTGCTGCTCATCATCTCTTCTGTCGTCGTAATGGGGAGGCCGCGTTTACGGGGGTATGAACCATTCCTTAAAGGGGTATGAGCCACTCATTGTCTTACGTAACCGACAGATTTAATTTTGAAGTAATTTAATTTCGAAGAATCTCAAGAGACAACGGCGGGCGAATGCTGCTAACCACGCCGGTGAGCTGCTAACCACGAATGCTGCTAACCACGACATCGAACGCAAGCGACAACGGTGGACTGCGGGCATCAGTGACGATCGACGTTCTCTTCGTCGCAGCCGAACGTGTGTGTAATCTCATTAAGGAACACAAAGGCGTAACGAATAAGTGAGAACTATTTAATGAACCGTCGGGATAAACTCAGTCATAAACACTGGGACCGCACGTTTCAGCTTCGCTGGTTAACCATCTGTACGGAGTGCTTGGGCGGTGATTTTTTCCCCCAATACTATTAACGTCTCTCACTTACCTTGAGTGTTGCCCAGTTAATCCTTCCATATTCTTTAAATCACAATGCTTCTGGAAGGTGGACACTCCCTACGGGTCTCTCTGAGTCAATATGAGGAATTCCATTACGATGTGCCGAGTCGTTTTTGGGCTATTTTTTTGCAGCACACACATGCCTCATCTAGTGGCGCATATTAGCTCCGGTATGAGTGTGCAAAAAATGTGTATGTGTTTTTTCCAAGGTATGAAACAGCTTCAGTACCACTCGACAACTCCGAGCTTACTTATTCTGTCTTATTAGTGATGAGACGCTGTTGGAATCACCATTTTTTAGATCTCTTTCTTAAAAACATTGGTCGCAGTAATGCATGCGCTTTCAATCGCCGTCTGAACAAATGACGCTGAGGCATATCCCTATTTAACAAACATGACGACGTTCAAGTGCATTCGCAGAACGTGGCTTCGTAAATGTGTGCTAAACTTCAAGAAAACATCTGATTTTAGACGATATACGTAAACAGGCACAACCGCGCGAGAACAGCCCCCCAGTCACGCGTCGCACATACTGTAGGTATGAATTCTTTTCTGTTTACACTGGGAATCCAAAGGAACCACATATATTTTCTGGACAAGCGAAGAAAGCGTAATAAGCCGCACCCGCAGACCAGCCGAGTCTGGTCGCGAAGCCCACACGTTTCTGGTAGCTGATTCTGGAGCCCACGATTCCGAAGTGGTTTTTCGTGAATATTCAATGACCCCACTAGGCCGGACACGCGCAAGAAATTAGATGAGTGGCTTTGAAAAGCTACGTGTCCTGTCGACACAAGGTAATGTACGCGCGTAAACGCCCGATTGTAAAAGCCATAGAAAAGGCAAAGCAGCACGGCGGCACATGGCGGCGTAAAAGGTTGAAAGTAGTTTCTTCGTCGCCACTAACACGGTGTGTAGAGCACACGACTTAGTTGGACATATTTTCCCTGGGAAACGTTTCCCTCAAAATAAACATTCGGTGCTTGATCATGTGGACCCCATGCGTGACAGTGAAAACATGACAGCGATGGAATCATGACAAAGATAGTGTTGTATCGTGTATGATACTCAGTGCGATATCAATGGAGACATTACTCAGTCCTTGACTGAGTAATGTCATCGACGCCTTATATAACATATACCCTTTTGCAGAAAAAAATAAATAAACAAATAAATAAATAATATACAAAACAAGAAGAAAAAAACGGTTGTTCGTTCATTGCTGCATAACGTAGTCCTGCAGCTTCTTCGGCGTCTTCTTATTACGGGTGCTTCTTCTCACGTGTGCTTCGCATCCCGGCAGATTAAATGAAGCTTGTTGCGTGCGCTCTGCAGCAGGTGGTTCAGGGTCCAGGGGTGCATTCTCATAGTTATCTGTGCTTGACGTGCCAGGTTGTGAAGGACAATTTACAGCTGCAGTAGCGGAATAATTGGATGCCGGTGACCACTTCATGTCAGCAGAGGTACCGAACTTCATTTTCCTGATAGCTTCACGGTGAACGGCCGCTAATTTGGAAGCATTCCACACACGCCCATCTTCCAAGAGGTAAGAGGCGGGTCCACGCTTTTCAATAATTTTCTTGGGCGCCGAAAACTGTAGAGATAGCTTCCCATGAACTGCAGGTAATTTAACCCGCACGTAATCACCAACGACGAAGTTGGATTCCTTGGCACCGCTGTTTTCATCAGTGTAACTCTCCGACTTCATTTGCTTGTTCTTGATGCGCTCTCGCAACTGCTGCGGTGCCTTTGAAGGGTCCGTGCTGAAACATTTGTCAGGCAATCCCACAATGTCGAGTCTGGTTCGAGGTTGGCGCCCATGAAGAAGAAGAGCGGGCGCAACACCAGTAGTCGCATGAGGCGTACAGCGATATGTTTAGAGGCAATCAAGCATCGCTGTTCTTATATCACGGCGTTCTAACAGGACCAATTGAATATATGACTTTAATACCCTGTTGAATATTTGAACCAAAGCATTAGCTTGCGGGTAAAACACAGACGAGTTGTAATGCCTGATTCCGCGCTCTGTGAGAAATTCTTTGAAATTCGCTGAATAAAATTGTGGTCCCTAATCGGATACGATACCACGTGGATATCCTTCTCTCGCAAAAAGTTCAAGTAGAAATTTTCTTACTGTACACGTTGTCGCATCTCGTACGAAAGCCACCCCTGGCCACTTGCTGTAATATTTAATATTGTAATGGCAAAACAGCAGTCGGCTGAAGCTTGCGTGAAAGGTGCCACAATGTCGATAGCGACTTTTTCCCAGGCTTTCTCGGAAGAGTGACGGGCTGCATTGGAGCTACAGATGTACGCCTGGATTTTAGCATGACTGGCAAGTTACCCATGTGCGCATAAGTTCTTCAATTATCCATGCATGGCCACCAATACGACTCTTTAGGACGAGCTTTGGTGCGACTAATTCCTGGCTGTCACTCATGAGCCAGATCTATAAGACGGCGTGTCAAAGTTGTAGGGACGACAATCCTGTCACTCCGGCACAGAATGTCGCTAACAACAGCGAGTTCAGATCGCACGTGAAAGTAAGGTAGCAGCTCTTTTGACAAGGATTTCTTGTCAGGCCAAGAAGTAGTGGGAAACTGCTTAACTTGACCTCCACTACGGCGTGCCTCATAATCAGAACTGGTGTTGGCACGTAAAACCCCTGAAAGAAGAAGAAGAAGGAGCTTAACTTGAGCGACAGCGTGATCGGTGGCACATGCTTCTTGGAGCTCTTGCACGGTAACTACTGGGGACAGAGAAATAAAAAGTCTTCTTAAGATGCATCGCCGATGAAACTCTCTAGGGGCAGCCAGGAGAATGCATCGGCCACGTCGTTTTCGCTACCCTTCCTATACTCCATGATGTGGTTGTAGCACAGCAACCGTGATGACCAGCGCGCAATCCTTAACGGAGCGTAACCAAAGCACCGTGGTCTCTCCTCAAGATGAAAGGTCGGCCCCACAGGTAAACGTGCCAGTGCTCGCAGGCACAGACGCCGGCAAGGGCCTCACGTTCACTGACTGAGTACTCCCGTTCATGCGGTTGCAAAGTACGTGAGACGAAAGCGACAGTTTGCAGTGATGTTCCGTTATCCAGTTGCAGTACACCACCTAATCCATATCCTGAGGCATCAGTTGTAACCTACACAGGTAACTGAGGATCAAAAAGGTGAAGAACTTTTTAAGATGTTATCAGAGTTCTTAGCTGCTCCAAGCCGCTTTGTGGTGCCGCAGTCCAAGCGAAATGCGCATTTGCTCGAAGCAAAGCACGCATTGCCTCCACAACATAAGAAAAATGCTGGATGAACTTAAAGTAGAAGCCTGAAAGTTCCAGCTGCGAGAGAGGTTCATTGATATTTGTAGGTGATGGTGCCTTGGTTCGCCTCGATATATGACATCAGTGGGAATAACCCTTTGGCGCTGACAAAATGGCCTAAGAAAGTCAACTCTGCGACGTCAAAAACAGATTTATGGTTGAGCCTGAGGCGAGCATCAGAGATTCATTTCAAAACAGCGCGCAAATTGACTAAGTGATTCTCTCGGGAGCGTGTATACACGGTTATGGGGTCAATGTAAAATAAGACGCATATGCATCCTTCGAGCATCATGCGCACCATCTTTTGAAGCACTGACGGAGCCGGTGCCTGTGCGAAGCAAACCCTCTTGAAGCGAAATAGTCCGTCGTGCGTTATAAACATCGTAAGATCACCACTTTCTGGACTTAGTAGCAACTGATGGTATGTAGAAGCTAAATCTTGCTTGGAGAATCGCTGTGCACCAGCCAAGCTGTTCAAAAGTTCCTCAGTTTGTGGCAGGGGAAAACTGTCCCCTACTATAGCTTTGTTTGGCTCTCGTAGGTACATGCGAATCGAGCCATCCTTTTTTCTGTCTACGACAGTTGGTGACACTCTGAAGATTCGACGCGCTCAATGATGTCCTGAGTTTCTAATTTTTGTACTTCGGCCAAGACTTGCTGACGAATGACGAGTGGTAGTCGTCTGAGCTTGCTGGCCACTGGTTGAACAGACGCGTGAACTCTGGCCTTCTGAGTGAAACCTTTGACAGTTCCTAGCAGTTTTTCAAACAAGTGCTCGAACTCGGAACGTATTTCAGGAGGTAGCACAGGAGTTACTTGTGTCAGTAGCAGACGCCTGAGCGGCGAGCCTTGACTCTTCATATCCAGAGCCGCGATACCATCTAAACCAAGAATGGTTGTTCCTCCAGGCGCAACGTACAGAAGAACAGAAGTGCATTGGCCGTGAAATGTAGCTGGAGCAATGAAACATCGTTTTATAGGAATTGCTGACTTAAAATAATTGAGGAGCTGGACGGATGTTGATGTCAGAGGAAATGCAGTTGCGAAATGACGTCGGTAAAGTTATTCGGCTAGGATTGAAACCGATGATCCAGTGTCAATGAGGAACGACATGGAAATTCCTTGAATTTCAAACACTGCATAAATTCCCTTCTTATGGCTCCAGATGTGACAAACACTTATGTGATCGTCCGGGTCAGTTGTATCTTTGTCGTCTTCCGCGACATGCTGAACTTTTTTCTCAGACTTTCGGAGAGACTTGCAGACCATTTCCAAATGGCCAATCTTTTCACATTTACGACACTTATGTGTCTTAGCTTTGCAGGGAGGGCTATTCGCAAGATGGTCCAAAGAACCACAACGATAGCATTCTTGCTCTCCCAAAGCTCGACGACTTTCAGTTTGCGTCTTATAGCATGTGCACGTGTCACACTGCCTTTCTCTCCCATTTGAAGTGTTTGCGTCTTTAACGTGATGCACTTGTGCTTCATGTCGTGCAAGTTCTCTCTCTTCTCTTGTCGCTTAATCATGCTGTCTCGCAAGAAAAGAAACAAAAAAAAGACAGAAGTAGCTAAGGCTTGAGTTAATCTTGACCGCAAAATTGTTTAATTGGGAAGGAAAATGCAATTGTCATGTTCTTTTTTTCGTTCACGATCATATCTTACTAGCGAGAGTTGCTGGCACGTATCTTGCAGCCGCAGAAAACGCCAAGCCCGTCCCGGAACCGCTGTAGAGATACGCAGATTTTGTTTCTTGATCGGTCGTCTGGGAGCGCTGAAATAGTGGCGCCATCACGCACTTCTTTTTGTAGTTCGCCGGCTTTCTTTAAAGGCAATTGCATGAAGCTCCACCAACGGTACTCAGTTGCAAACAATTCATTCGGCCATTTTTAAATGTGATCTACAACTTTCGTATTGGCACTTTCTAGGTGAAACCAATATTTAAAAATTAGGCAATTAATTTATAATCATTATTTGGCTTTGCAAAACGAAAAAAAATACCGCAGACTAGGACACGCGATCCTCAACACCAGTGACTTGGTTTGAGCCTCCTCGCACACTCCGTCGTTTTTAAAACATTGGCTACTATTAGCTGGGACACCCTGTATATATACACAGTAGGGAAGGTTACAATTTGACAATGACTAAAAACATGCACGCATGCTAAACTAATTATCTCAACGTTATCGTTTACGAAGTGTCGAAAGATACGTCAGAAGTACGCGCAAAAAAATCCCATTTTTATTCTTAAGAATACGGCGGATCCATGAGGAGAAAACTATTCTGCAACCATACCCTGCGAAGCTTCAGACTACTTTCAGAGCACAGTGGTTAGAATACGTACAGAGCTGCTCATCATACACTCATGCCTTCCCGTCATCAAATGTGCTAGGTGTTATCCGACGCAAACGGGAAGGGAGCATCCACGTGCCGTAGCTCAATGCGACTGCAATATGTTTTTGTGACGTTTTTCTATTGCGTGATCATATTTTTAATCAACACCACGAGTATATACAGGGTGTTTTTTAGACAATACAGACTTTTGTAGCGCTAGCTACACTGGCCTAGCCAAGCCCGTTTCGCGCGGCACATAAAGAGCCGTGCTGCGCATGCGCAAGGATCAGTGATGTCACACGGCTTGCGCACCGGAGCCACCGGAGCCGGCACCTCTCGCGCACTCCGCCACCGCCGCGCGCGGCTCACCGCTGCCGGTCTGCGCATTCCAGAGGAGTGACGTCGTAGCCGTGGTAGACGCACTGGCGCCGGCGCGCGCTCGCTGTGCAGTCGCCGTCTGACACTGCGCTGGAGCCGCTGCGCTTCTGACTGGCGTTTGTGTGTGTCATTGGAGCAGCAGTAAGCATGACAATCAAGCTAATCCTTGACAATCTAGACAACCAGGAAAGCTAAGAATAATCAGCTGAACCTTTGCTAACGCGACGCATATCCTGGCATAGCCGAGCTAAGCCACTGCAACATTTTAAAGAAAAGTTTATGAAAGTGTGACACCTGTATTCTTTGCATACGAGCTCGACGGTGAGGCGGAAATACATTTCCTGCCTAAGTTACTCTGGAAAGACTAACTAACAAAAATTTCTATTAAACGTTTATTATTAACGTGAGGGTAGTTGTTTATATGAAGAAAAAAAGACAGTTTCGCCCCAGAAGGCGAAACATCGATTGCGATAACAAATTAGTAAGCAGTTATACAAAGTAAGGATAGTAGTTTTATCGTCGGTATAAAGTTGTAAACATTTGCTTATTAACTAAATTAACAAGCATGGTATCAGGCAAACATGAACACATCACACTCGCTGTCAAAACGCTGGCATGAGGAAGCGCGTCAGCAGCAGCGAGTGAAGTGACCTTCGTGCGGTCTATCGTTTCAGCGGCAAGAACACCGCACGCACAAAGGTATGAGCCGTCGGCGCACCTAGTATCTGCCCCCAACGCAGATCGCTTTCAAGATACGGCCTGCGCGACCGTGCGCGGTCGCGCTATACGCAGTTGCTGCCGGTGTACAATTCCAACGCTCTTCCCTCCCCCCGGTGCCCCGCACGCGACGAAAGACAGCGCGCTTCCACCCCTTTCCTATTTTGCGCGTGTGAGATTGAGCAGCGATCGTCGGCTCCCCTCGCACGCTTTCATTCGCACATACAGCATACGGCGCGCGGCGGCGGTGTTACCGCTGTTGGACTTTATAGAAAACATCACGGCGACAGCGACGGCAAAAATGCGCCTGCACTGTGCTTATAATTGCCATTGCAATAAAAACTTGTAAGGAGTCAAAATGTATGGCATGACCATTTAAAAAAATCTAATAAATCGCACGTAATTCGAGCTATTATCCAATTCCAAAGCTCAATCGAGGCAATATCGCGACTGAGCGCGTCGCGCTGCGCGTCAGACGGCAAGGCCCCGTCGAAGAAGCGTGGGGCGAAGTTCAATGATGGCATGCTGCACCAAATTCTGACCCGACATCACGGTGTAACATATACACTAAATTTTCATTAATTAGTTTACTGAAGCTAACGTTATTAGCGGCAAAATATGTCCGCCTCGCCTACGAACTCATTTGCGAAAACGCCACGCTTCCTGCACTTATAGCCTTTTTATAAAAAAATATCTATTGTCTTTAAAAAAACAAAAACAAAAAACTCGGCGCTAATGCAATGATAAACACGGCGGTAATGCAGTTCCATTCAACCTGAAAGCTGGGGAAGTGCGGAGCAGTGATTCGCCGATGTTTCCCTTGTCTTTTCTTTGTGTTTATCTTGTTTTAACCTGTGTTTATGTTGTGTTTAGCAATCCATGATACGTTTTGACACATGCGCTAAGGCACAACTTGTGGGAAACCGCCACGCAGAAGGAGCCAAACCATCACGCACATGGAGCCAAAGCATTTGCAGCTGATGATAGTTAGAAGCGATTTTAACAAATTTCTGTTAATTAAACGCTTAATTCTTGATTATTCCTGTCTTTCAATTATTATAAATGATGTTAGTTTATTCTGAACTGGTTTTGTCCAATTTCGCACTTGTTTTGACCCTGTTTTGAGCACTTGTTTTTGAGCGTATTATCACGCGATAGACGCCGACAGCCTGGGCCCCTAAAGTGCTTCGCACTTTAGAAAGAGCACTCTGTATAGCATGCCAAGTGATCAGACAGCCAAATATCACTTGTATAACATTAAACACAGCATCTCTGTTCCTCTGTAGGTTTAGCAACTACATGGGATTTTGGAGGTGCCTAAAAAAATCACTTAATTACAGCGCACCAACAAAATCTCATTTGTCGAAACAAGCGCTTGTCCAGTCTCAGCCGGTCCTTTGTTGTTTCTGCGCTGTGATTTCTCTATAACGACAATCTCATATGCTGCCCGTAAGTGCTGACGAAGCCAAGATCGAAACTTCCTGGACATACCGCGCTGCCATCGCCCTAATTCTTCCACGAAAGCCAATACTTGGCGGAAGCAGCGCAAGCGGTTATAAAGTTATTCACAAGAAAGAAGCTGCTGCGCAGAATACGTAGCGTCCTGAGAGAGAAAGCCTCCCCTCGAGCGCTTCCTGCCCAACCTGCAGAACTTGCAGAATTGATGACGCACAGCACTTCATCACGCCACCAAAGCGGGAATAAGTGGCTCCTGTACCTGCGCTTCCTGATTTTGTCTTCCGCTGTGACTCCCATTCGCAGCCTTTATTGCTCACCACTCACCACCTGACGGGTCATTTCTTACGGAAAACTACTGCAGTAACGTCTGCTGACAGAAGTACAGATGGAAGCGCGAACAAAATATCCGGTTCGTATAGCGGTCGACGTTTAGACGTGTTTTATGCGGACGCATTCTTGACTCGCCGGTTACCGCCTGCTTCATCGTCGTCACCTCGCCAACCCGCCGTTGTGGCACAGTGGCAACGGCGTTCTGCTGCTGCGTATGAGATCGCGGGTTCGAATCCCGGCGGGCATATTTCGATGAGGGCGGAATGCAGACGTACCTGTGTACCGCGATTTGGGTGCACGTTAAAGAACCTCGGGCGGTCGAAATGAATCCGGAGCACTCTATTACGGCGCGCCTCATAAACAATAGTGCAGCTTGGGTTGCTTTTCTCGTTCACATCACTGCCTTACTTCTCTCTTTTCTGGGCGCTAAACCCCGTAATTTATTTATATGAGCTATTATACGTCCAACACGTATTAGTCCCCCGTAACTTGCGGCAAAAATTTTTACAATATGTGAGTACAACATAGATGAGCAGAACGATGGTAATGTTTGCCGTCGCTTGGAGCTAGTCAGAGAATTTTTTGTATTTTGCCTAATTACATAATGAGTTATAAATATTGAATTAACGGCGGAAATATTATGATCAGAGCAACATTGATAATCAGGAAATTGTAGGCCATCGCGAAAAATTCCCGATCTATCTTTCTCTTGCTAAATACGTGCTACATCAAAGTTCTTTTCCAACTGATTATGCATGAGTGCTTCATTACATGATCAACTATATTTACAGACAATCTTTGTCTCAATACATCTATACGCGGTTTTCATCCAGATTCCATAGTAACAGCTGCTGCACAGTTCGCATTCTAGCAGCACTTAGAATTTTGATTCGCGTATCCAAATTTCGCATGTATAATTTCATACATGAATCTTGGAATCTTCCATCAGTTTTAGGACCCGCGAACCACTCTGAGCTCGAAAGCGCTTGTTCTTTCTCTCGCCTTCGCTACCCTCACCACGGGTGCTCTTTCCTCCTTGCCGTATACTTCTCTAGGAGACACGCGGACATATGCCAGTTCCGAACGCCGTGTTGGCAACCTTTTCTTGTTTCAAATAGGGATGGTCGATTAAATATTTTAATCGATTAACAATAATTCGTTCGTAGGTTTAGCGTATAATCGATTAACCGTTTTCGAGGCGGGGTTTTTCATCGATTAATCGATTAATCGACTTTTTTTTTCGGGCGCACTAAAAAGGCTGAAACGCAGTTATCTACTCACGTAAGTACCTATTTTACCGCTTGAAAGGTGGAGCCAGCGTAATAAATACAAGCGTATAAACTTTGATAAAGAATAATGTTTAATTTGTTAGAGATCAACTATAATTGCCACTAGTGACTAGTGAAGGAATACGCAATATACAGGGTGTTCATATTGACACGTGTACTTGTTTATCTTTCATTGGTGACCCCCTTTCACCGGCTAACAAATGTTAGATTAAAGTTAGAACAAATTCTGAGATTAAAGTTTCTTTTTCACTTAAAAAGCAACCATCCCGCATTAGACCCTGCTCCGTACATCCAACCTCTGATGTCACGACTGACTCGAAATCGTCATGCTGAATCGATAACAAAATTTAGAACACGTACTAACACATTCAAGTTTTCATTTTTTCCGCAAACGATTACAGACTGGAACGCTTTGCCGCTATGTATGCTACAAAATAGGACTTATTCGAAGCAATAACGTCATAATGTGAAGCACTTTTTTGTTTTCTTCTTGTTTTTTTTTTCTTTTTCTTTCTTTCTTTCTTGTCGTGAACCCTAGGACTGTTTTCCCTAAAGTTGGAATGTTTATAATTGTTTTCACGGCCATAAGGTGCTCATTGGTGAGTAACGTTTATGTATATACTATTTTTTCGTTTATGTATATATTTTTTCCACGGGCCGCTCCTGCGGTCCTCCCTCCATGAAAACGATGGGTGACTACTTCAGGACGTCAGTAAAGTTTACTACCTACCTACCTACCTACCTACCTACCTACCTACCTACCTACCTACCTACCTACCTACCTACCTACCCACTTACCTACCTCTCTTCATGATCTGTAATGAATTGTTTGATGTTTTTTGCTTGTGTAAACCTTTTGATACCCCTCCTGCATGGGCCCTAGCTTGGGACTGAAGTATTTTGTAAATAAAATAAATAAATTAATAAATAAATAAATAAATAAATAAACAAATAAATAAATAAATAAATAAATAAACGTTATCGCTCGGTGCAGGAAGCGCCTGCATCTATCGGAAGTTTCTCGAACGTTATCAATGCTTCTATCCGTTGTCTAATGTCACGGACGCTTATCTAATTTGATTGTATGAGCGACGCGAATTGCATAGTACTTTCTGGAAGACAAGCGGGCACCATGCATTACTCTGGAACTTTCGATGACTCATGTATAAAAGCCGACGCGTTTCGCCGCTGATCAGATTTCGACGATCGCCGACTGTGTTCGCCGCTATATCGTTGTGCTTCAAGTGCAACTTGCTTTTGGGGGCACAGGTTCGCCCAATAAAAAATCCGTTTCGTCATTCACAGTTTTGCGACTGTTTTCTTCACCATCACTACTCCGTGACAATATTTAAGTTTTACGGAATTTTAAAAATGCACCTGTGGCAGGTAGCATAATTCTTATCGTTGAGCTGGGTTATTCGAAGAGGCGGACTTTAGTAGCACGAGAAATCGAAAGACGTATTCAACCAATTAACAAAAATTGACTAATTAACTTCTTAGTTAATTACTTTAGGACAGATATTGCAAATTACGAATTGTAGCCGGTGAGTTTGCAAGACGCATCTACTTGCAATGAATTTCCAGGATGACATCAGTTTCGAGATATTTCTGAAAGTGTGGGAAGAAATACATGGGCGTTCCAGTTACTTTTGTGCTTCAATGCATTTTGGTAAAAAAGTAAGTGGAACAACAGTGCATTTTTTACATCGAGTTTGATGGCGCATATCTCCAAACTGGTGTCATTTTGGAAATTAATTCCAAGTGCATGCGCCTGACAAGCTCACCGGCTACAATCCGTAAATTGATATATGTGTCGTAAAGTAATTAACTAAGAAGTTAATTAGTGAAATTTTGTTAATTAGTTGAATATGTTTTCACTGATTTCACTAATTAACTAAGAAGTTAATTAGTTACATTTTGTTAATTAGTTCCCTATGTTTCGATTTCTTGTGCTAATGTCCGCCTTATCGAAAAACCCAGCTCAATCATAAGAATTATGCTACCTGCCACGAGTGATTCCTAAAAATTCGGTAAAACTTACAAATGAACACCCTGTATGTTAAAAATGGCACTTACTGAGGAGGGTGGGCATGGAGGAAGGAGAAATTAGAAGAGAATGTCGCAGCACGACTGACATCAAGTAGTAATGGCGCAACACGGGATCGCCACATCAGAGCGCGCGGTAGGATTAATGCTGCCGGGTGCAGGGCAGCAGCGCAGCTGAACGGGTGCGCACCGATTTGAAACTACTACGAAGCAAACATTATCGGTCAATACGTTGTCTCCCAGGGTCACGTGCTGACCCTATACAGTGAGGTAAAAAGCAAAGGAAATGGCTTGACGGTGAGTTCGCTTGCCAAGACTTGCTCCCTCCCGTAATGTTCTCTCCTAGTTTATTTCTTCCTCCACGGGGGAGGCCTCTGCCCAGCCCCAGACAGCCTGTGTGACGTGTGCATAAAGCGGGGAACCGCTTGGCCAGCTCGACATGACTCGGGAAAACAGTCGACAGTCACTCTCAGTCTTCGCAGCCGCGCTGTCATTGCTTTCTATAGTATGATTTCAAAATTTTCACGCCACTTTAGTCACTGTCTGGAAAACGATTAATCGAACTTCTTTAATCGATTAAACCGATTAAATTAAAGGTAGACATCGATGACGATTAATCGTTTTGCGGCGTACTTTTAGTCGATTAATCGATTAATCGTTCATCGATATTACCATCCCTAGTTTCAAAATGCCACCAACTTCCACTTCTCAGGACTCTGCGCGTTTCGCCCATACGCTGTAGTCGCCGCAAACGCAGTGCGAAACACGCTACAGGAGGATATTTTGTTACACAAAAGTTTACCCATTGCGATAAATAAATGAAAACACTGGGGTTGGTTTATGGTACATGAAATGTTAAAAATCCGGTGTCAGAAAAAAAAAGATATATATATTTAAATAGAACATGAAGTGTGGATCCAATTTCCTGGCAGGTTCAATCACGCTTGAAGGCCATACTATGAGCGTGCATGACTACCACATATATCACCGGTAATGATATCTTAAGAAGGCAAAAGTAAAAATTCATTTCAAGAAAGCCTGTTTTTGTCTTGGTAGCACAAGTTGACTCGCCTCCGCTCCACACGTGCTGCAGGCGACCCAAATTGCAGCATGCCCGTCGTTCTTCAACGACAATTAAACGAACAGTGAGCTCTAGCGCCCTCTTTTTTTCACCTCGCGAGATCGAGCATACTCAGGCGTATCATCTAGTGGCCCTAGTTGTATGAATTCATAGTAGTCGACGAGGAAAAGATCTTGTTTGAGCCGTTGCTCCTGAGCAACAGACAAGTAGTACGACAGGCAAGCAAAGCGACAACGAAGAGCGGGCGTGCGACTGCTCAGCAAAGGCATAGCAAGAGAATCGGAACTTATGTTCTTCGTATATAGACCAATCGACAGCTTCTACCCTGGTGACGTCACGTGCATGACCCTTTTGGTTCCACAGCATGTGAAGGAATTGTAAAAGAAAGGAGAAGAACGCGTGGCTGGGTACCTTTCGTTATTTTAGCTATCAAAGGTGGTTTAAGGTCCTTATAAGGCAATAGGAAATAGACACATAGAGTCTGTGCGTTATCTGATTAGTGAACATCCAAGGCCGCATTTTGTGAATATTCTATTCTTATTGGTTCGATTGTATTACTTGCCTCTAAACTGATCACCCGAGTAGCTGATGCCGGTCATAGCGGGGACGTAACCTCGTGTGCGCTGGCAACGGAAGGCAAAGAAAATGGAACGTGAAAACGGTTAGAAATATGAAAGCTGTTCTCTCAAAAACTGACGACCGTAGCGCAGTAACTTACCTTTAATTTTGATCTGTGTCTTCTCTTTATCTTGCGTTGCCCAAGGTGTAATTTTCATATTTGTTCTGCCTTTCTTGTTAGCATTAATATTTGCGCATCTATTTATAGGTTGTTTGACTGAATTCGAAGAATCATAAATGTTTTTCTCGGAATTATTTGTCAGCTTTTGAAAGAGTAGCTTGTTTGTGTGTCTTGTAGGTAATCATTTTTTTTTCACTTTAATTTCCCAGAACATGGGACAATTGTGTAAAAAATAGTGTTTTTCATTATATTTACCTCATAAGCGAAAACTTCATTGCTTATATGCAACAACGCATAGAACGTATTATTCTATGTACTCGACACCAGCACCATTTTGACACCATGAACTACTTTCAAGTTTAATATTTTACGACTTTAATTTTTCTACTTCTGCTTTTTGTTTCGATTTATGTTCATACATATCCCTTCCGCGGCTTTCTCGATGGCGCAGAGTTGGAGAAGCCATGGCGTTTTCCCCGATATGTAGCCGGGTTTCAAAACGTGGTTGTTTGACTCTTATTTTCCGAAATGTATGCAAGGAAATGTTGGTGTCTCCACTGCTGTCGCATGCGATAGAGAGAACTCAGTGAAAAATAAAGCCATAGTGAGATACAAATAACCCCTAAGAAAAACCTCGTCAGAACAATTCACGGACTCTCACGTTCCCGAAACGAGTCTTGACACAGCTGCCGCACCAGAACACAAGTTTAATTCAGCAACTCAAAAAAGGCAGCTTCGCTCGATATATAGTAGCGCCTATACACGCCATGCGTCACCGAATCACCACAGACATAATGCACAATCATGCACTTTAACATGCATGACTTTTAAGTAACATGCTTCTTTTCGTTTTCTTCTTTTTGTGTTCACACGCAAACCACTACAATACGCGGTTGACATTTATGTATGGTGTATTGCGCAGAAAAAGAAAACACCCCTTAAACAATGGCAACCTTACCATCGAAAAATCTATGCAGTTGCCGAAATGACAGCTCTTTTTGGCTGCTATCCCGATTTGTACTCGAATGAAATCCACATTCTGCTGACATTTTGAGCGGCTAGGTTAGATTTGAAGCTTACAGTACTACATTTATAGTCATGTCTAATACACATTGAACCACTTCAGATGCATGAAAAAGCATCAGGTACCATTCGTTAAAGAATTGTTAAAGAAAAAAGCAACGTGCATGATTACTTGCGAACGGACCAAGCCGACTGGTGTGGTCTTGAAAACTTGAATATTACTGAGAGTTCCCCGCCGCGATGAGTAAAATAAGCACTATATGTATTTTTTATGGGAAGAGAACAGAATATATTAACTGAAAGAACAAAAATAAATTTGGTCATCTTACAGCCTACCTTGCTTCCTTAAATGAAGGGTTCTCCTCAAATGACATGTTTAATAATCGGCGGATGTTACCCACGTGGCAGCAAACATCTAGATAGGAGAGAAGCCTTGTCGGACCCAGAAATATAAATGTGCAGGAATTTGCCATCTCACATTGTAGGAACCGCTACTGCGAGAGGCGTACACGCGTATGTGCGAGTTGCACTCGGGGGCTCCTTTCCGCATTACCGGAAGTGTAAGATAGCGGGCTGTGCCGTTTCCGAATAAATGGTCAAAAAAAGAAAAGAAAAAAAAAGTTTGTAAATTAGCGGCACATAGCGGAAACCTCGCCATGGTACTGCTGCTCTGAAGGCAACACGAGATAACACTCCCGACCAGACTTTTTTGCGAAGACTCAGTTTGAATTTATTTATTGTGAACATGCACACGAGGGAGAGATGAATAAAGGAACTGCAGGGGGGTTAATCAGAACAAATATGCTGTCTGCTACCCGACACTGAGAGGTTGGCGAGGGGGACGTAGAATAGCAAGAAGGAAATAGAGAGAAAGAGACAGAGAGAGACACAGAGCACTTATATACACAATCATTGCTGTTCAAAGAACAGGATAACAGTTAACACTTGTCAGTGATCGAGTAGCTCGAACAGGTTTGTCGTCGGTGATAATGGCAACAATGCATGCGTACGATCTCGCAAGTTGCCGCAGCGGCTTGTGAGTTCCTATTCTGAAAACATTTGTTCTGACAATCGTCTGTTGTCAATACCAGTTAGCGTAGGCGCGAGCGTTTGTCTCTGCACATTGTGCCGATGAGAGTCGCACAAAATGTGTTCAAGTGTCTCCTCGAGACCACAGTCATCACAAGCAGAGTTGTGAGACATTTCAATACGAGAGACAAATTATTTTGTAAAGGCTATTCTTAGTCATAGCCGACAAAGCAGGGTAGCATCGCGTCGACGGGGTCCTGATGGGATGCAGACAGAGGTGGAGCTAGGAGTCCAGGCGGTAGAGTAGGTTGTTTTGAAGCGTGATGTCTCGTTGCCAGCACGCGAGGTGTTCTAGCTGCATCTCAGCGTGACAACGGTATCAGTTCTTGTGTGTTATAATCAGGAGTTGTCCGTTAAGCGTTGTGCGCAAACATGCAAAACAGCTTATTGTCTTAATGGGACGGCTTACCGGCGGTGGGAATAAGAAGATGTCTGCCACATTGACGAAAACTAGCATGCTTTTATTGTATAAACCGGGAGGTATATATTTATTTGGGCTGGGATTTCAACTGTAGCCCCAACAGTACTACACAGACTGCGCCTAGGAAACACGTGAAATTGTAAGTGACAAGAAAAAAAAAAAGCTAACGACTTATGCACCTGATTACGTGCTGAGGACGGCTATTTTATATAAGGTCATTTTTCCAGGGTTGACGACAACGTAACTATTCCCGCGGCTCTATAAAGTAAAATGATTCCAAACTGTTTTGATTCCAATTTCTGCAATCAGCCTCCACGATTGGTCAAAACATTTTCGGGTCATTCTCAACTTCGCCTGTCTTTCACGCGACGTCACAAAAACCGCCACAGCTCCCCATCTGATATAACGCGTACACACTGATTATGCATGATTAAACCGCACAAAACGAAAAATAATCATTCCTGATTCGACGCCTTTTCACCATTAGCCCTCTGTTATTGGTCCAATGTTTTCTGGCTACGCCCCCTTCGCTTGTCCGTCACGCCACCCCACAAAACCGCGAAAACTCACCACGTCAAAGTGACTTGTAGGCAAAAAAATGCATTAAGATGCCACAGACTGCCCCGTTCCGAAAGGAATAGAAGATGGCTCCACGCCGATCGCTCAGGCCCTCACTACTCGCACCTACCAGTGAGCATATATTTATTTGCGCATGATAAACCTTTTTGCGTGGCAGTAAAACGTTATCGAGCCCTCTCGGTGCGTATACGACATCGCTCTGCCTACTGTTCCTTGCTGAGGATCCGTTTTAGCGGCATTCTTATCCTTCCATTGCACGCCGCCGCGATTTTCGACCAGCCACCGCAAGCTAAGTAAAGCGAAGCGGACCAATCGAGAGAGAGAGAGAGACAAAACTTTATTTTGATGAGGCACGGAGAAGCGTCGATCTCCGTGGTGGGTGGAGCCTTCAGTCCAGGGCCCCAGCGGCGGTGGCAGCACTTTCGGCTCTGCGGACCAATCGAAGAAGCCGGCAACATGCTCTTCATGCGGTTATCTATTTTCACTGTGCTGGCACGACCCCATCGAAACCCTCGCCACTAGAGCGTGCTCCTCGCCTCTTGTCAGCCAATCATATAAGAAAAACTGCTGAGTGTAGACAATGTTATTGGTTTTGAAAGCGAACAAATGTGACTTCCTATAAACGAGGAGAGTGTTTGATTGGGTTGTCCAGACAACGCTGCGGGTCACCGCCCGATGCTTGCGTCGGTGGTTGTGTAAATTTGACGTCAGGAGTTTGGAATCAAAAGAGTTTGGAATCATTTTACGTTATAGCGTCCCTCCAGTAAACCTATGCGCTTGGTTTTTCACGTTTACTGGCCGTCGCGTTCAGTAATCAGGGGCGGAATTCACTAAGCGAACTTACGAATAAAATTTCGCGTATGAAAAATCTTACGAAAAAAAACCGTATTCATAAAGCTAAAACTGTTCATAAGATCAGCAAGCTTGCCATGCCCGCCGCTGCAAAGACGCTGCTGTAGTCAAAAAATGCATCTATTTAGGGTAGCGCAGGTGCCAACTACTCTACTTGCGCCAATAGTAAGCGTAAGTCGATTCACAAAACCTAAACAGCCGTCGCAGATGACGACTTCAGAAGAAATTTGTACGATATGGGTGAAGCAGTCTTAGGAACATCATTATGTCTATCTGCGCCGCTCGAGCTGACGCAGGTAAGCGTTGGAACGCGCTGCATGTTGCGGCTGATTGGCCAGAGACCACAACTGATAGCCGAGGATGGCGCGTACTTTACCTTGTGGCGCACTCTGATTTGTCATCTCAAAGTGCATTGAGCTGTTTCAGTGCATAATTGTATTGAGCGTGTGCTGCTGTGGAAGGCAGCAACATTAATGCTGTGCGGCGAACTTCTGCCTAATGTCTCATAGGCGGTGTTTCTGTATGCGCGCAGTAGCCTGAATTTTCCTACTCGTCATGACACTTTATTGGGTGTTAGCAAACATAAGTGTAGTATCCGTCCCTAACCACCGTCGAGTTTGTCATTGATGTGTCGGGAGCCCAATTCTATCGTATGTTTTTTTCTATAGTTCGAGCTTTTTCGGGCGAATAGGGCTGCGGATGATATTTTTTCCAACGCGTTGAGGCTATTATTCTCTATGCCAGATGAAACAATGAAAAAAACACCTAAACGTTTCTAGTTATCGAAACTTGTTGCTGCTGCACAATTCACGGTCGTGTTCTGTGCTGCTAGCCTAAGCTTTCTATTATATAGCACATAGCTTTAATTCAGTTGAAGCGACGTAGTGCCCGTGTCCATGGTGTTGCTCATAATTATGTGGCTTGCGGTGTGAACCAACGTATGCGTACGACGGATGGCAATCCTGTCTGTGATATGACGCGGGACGTCAATACGATGAAATAAAAAACAGAAATGGCATATAAAATGACCTACCACCATTGTGATGATGTGAAAGAAGATGCATCTCACGAACGAAGCGAATAATTGTCGCATGCGTCCAAACACACACGCACACATACACACACATTTATGCGTATAACCACAAACTGCGTATAACTAGAGACACTTCGTTTTTGGTAAAAACTAACGCAGCATAATGCCCATAAAGACACCACTGTGTTTTTGTTTTGCATACACAAAGCCAGTACAAGCAACCGCCAACGGTAAAAGCAGACGGCAAAAAAAGAAATGCGACAGCAGATCATCGTCTTCGTATGATTGGCTGGAGATGCTTATTCTAAACCCCAGACTAACATCAGTCCTGGGTGAAATGACGTCACTCACGTTTTTTAGTAGCTGCGTGCGATGTTCTTTCTATAGTTTTCTCCTGTCACTTACTCTCACCTAAGAAAGCCTTCATAGGCGTTTGTGAATCCAGCGCAAGAATTTATGCCCAGCCGACAACAGTCTTACGGGGCTCCGCGCCTGCTGCGCAGTAGTCAGGTCAACATGACGGCGCGAAAAAGCCGGTCACAGTGGCCCGGTATCATGAAGTGAACAATGTGCAGCGTGCCCGACGCTAAGGGCGGTCATTAAAACGTGTCGTATTAGCATTGGCGTCGCTTCAATTATGCTTCCTTATGCGCTCTCCCGGCGGCGCACAGTTCGATCACTTAATTCTAGTGCGTTTGGACAAAGCTACGATATTTGTATGTAATTAGCGGTGTAAGTGCATATCGTAGGGATCGTACTGCAGCACTGAACGAACTTCACAAGGCCGGGGTGCTTGCGGCATACGGTGGACAACTGAGGAAATATTTCACTGTCTGTCTGTCTGTCTGTCTGTCTGTCTGTCTGTCTGTCTGTCTGTCTGTCTGTCTGTCTGTCTGTCTGTCTGTCTGTCTGTCTGTCTGTCTGTCTGTCTGTCTGTCTGTCTGTCTGTCTGTCTGTCTGTCTGTCTGTCTGTCTGTCTGTCTGTCTGTCCGTCCGTCCGTCCGTCCGTCCGTCCGTCCGTCCGTCCGTCCGTCCGTCCGTCCGTCCGTCCGTCCGTCCGTCCGTCCGTCAGTCTGTCTGTCTGTATGTAACTTCCATATTTGCCTTCACACAGCACACGTATCCGCAACTTCTCAGGTTTCGACTCTGCCTCAGTCGTAGTTGTGGCTTCACATGTTTTATTTGTCGCAAGAAAACTGGAAAAATACTTATCGAGAAAATGGTCAGGTAAGGAGACATAATCTCTCCAGTTATATTAATTGAATGCTTAGAAGAAGTATTCAAGCTATTAGACTGGGGACGATGGAGGATGATGATCAACGGCGAATATGTTAACAACCTTCAGCTTGCCGATGACATTGTCCTGTTCAGCATCGCTGGGGACACGTAGCAACAATTGATTGAGGACCTTAACCGAGAAAGTGTGAAAGTAGGTTAACAAAGGTAATGTTGAATAACCTGCCAAGGGAACAAGAATTCATGATCGGCAGTCAGGCTGTAGAGTATGTAAAGGATTAAGATTACATTGGTCAATTACTCATGATGAAGCCTGATCATGAGACAGAAATTTACATTAGAATGAAAATGGGTCAGAGTACAAACGGCTTGCATTACCAAATCGTGACCAGGAGCTCAGCGCTGTCGTCGAAAAGAAAAGCGTACAATCATTCCATTCTTCCAGTACTATCACATGGGGCAAAAACTTTGAGTTTAACAAGGAAGTGTGAGAATAAGTTAAGGACCACTCAAACAAGCGATGAAACGAAAAATGTTATGCCTATATAACGCTAAGAGAGAGGAAGAAAGCGCTGTGGATTAGAGAGCAAACGGGGGTAGGGTTAGCTGAAATTAAAAGGAAATGTATGAGCTGGGCAGGCCACTTAATTTATAGGGCAGATAATCGGTGGTTCATTAGAAGTACAGAGTGGGTGCTGGGGCAAAGGGAGCGCAGTCGGGGATGGCGGAAAATTAGGTGGGGAAACAAAATCAGGAAATTTTCAGCCATAACTCGAAATAAGCTAGCGCAGGTCAGGGGTAATTTGAGATCGCTGTGGAGAGGCCTTCGCCTTGCAGTGAACATAAAAGTACGCTGATGACGTTCTAGAACGTGCAAAATTCGCGCGAAATTTTAACGGACTGTTGCTCTTGAGCCGCATTTCGCTTCGTACTGCGCGACCGCGTTCGCATGTTTGCAGAAGGGCGTCGGGCGCCGTTTGGATACCACCCAAGCGGCACATACCACACCACCTTGGCATCGTATTATATGAGCAGTTACTGCTCTGAACAAAGTGCGTCAGTGTCGCAAGATCGACGAGCTGAACCGATTTCATCCGAAACCAGCTAGGATGTTGAACCGCTATGTGCTTCGAGTACGGTGCTGCGCAGTATTCTGACGTGCACTTGAGCGTGTGTTCTTATGAGGCTGGTAAATTTATGGCAACGTTGGCGCTGAGCATCGTGGTGATGTGGACTGATTAGCCTTGACTTCTTTGAGGGGCCACTTGGGCTATGGCAGACAGTGTAGTTAATGGCTCCGGGCCCTCACATCGCGAACCTATGATTTATTACTGGTCTCCAAAATTGATTTGTACGCCCCTGTGTGCATTTCGTCTCTGTCGGAATGTGGTCGCCTGAACCGGCAAGAACAAACTCTTGACCTGGAGCGAGGCATCATCGTGTTTTATCAGCTGAGGAGAAGCTAAGAAGAAGCGATGAACGCTGATACGACGTCAAAGTGTTGATAGGCAGAGAAGCTTGCAGGTGTGGTTGTTAGTGAAGTTTTCTGTCATAATTTGGGAGTATTGATAATCCAGGATTATTTCTGCGTTTATTTTTTAGGGCTACTTTAATAGCTGTCCGTGCCCTCAACAGTGATCCTATGCGAAGGGAGCGTGCGTTTCGTCGTCGGTTGGCGCTTCACAACGACGTCGACCAGCCCCTTTGACAGTACGGGCTGGTGGGGTAGCTGATAATGAGCCTATGCGCGGCATTAGAATCGCACCTGCAAGAGTGTGCAGCGCGATCACATACCATACCGATGAACGTGCGGGTGGTGGGCCCTTTACCTTGAGGCCATATGAACTATATATTATGGAACTTTTGTTTTCAATTCCTTAATTAAAATCGAAATAAAGACATTTATTAGTTTTGTAATAGGATGGTGATGTATACACGCGGAGTGAGCCTGGCAGACCTGACAGCCAATTGCTCCGATTGAGCGTCGTTTTCTGCGCCAAATATGTCGCCATGTGTCCAGCAGTCCTGTCTCTCGCAGAAATATGAGCAGAATGCGTAACACTTTCACCGCAATTCTTTTGGTGGCGGTGCGCTGAATGGGCGAGCGCAGTTGAGCATGTCGGCGCTGTAGCAGACGCCCGGAAAAGGAAGCTGTCGAATAGGGGTGTGCAGTGATTAGCCGTAAGAATATAGCCTCGACTATATATGCATGATGTGCGATCATGGTATCAGTTCACCGCACTTCTTTCATTTTTTGTCGTTTAATCCGAGCTTTGTTTCCTCCTCACTCTTATACGACATCGTAAGTTAAATGCGGTTCCACTTCGGTTGCACCCTTATCCCAGCGTAAGAACTTTGTCGCTAAGAAATTGCGTACGAACAGCGCAGCTTATTGAATTCTGCCCCGTATTGCAAACACCTGTTTTAGGAAGATACTACGAAGACCAAAAACTTGTCTTTCAAAACTTTCTACCAACTTTCCACAGAAACCACTGCACGTTTAGACAGTTCGAATGGTAGGCTTTCTATTGCACTACAAAACAGAAGGTCCTTGAAAGCGGTATAGGCAGTCCTTTATATACAGGAAAGGGCTTCAGGGACAGAGACAAAGTAAGACTTTCAAAAGGTGTAACCACATGAGTAAAACGCAGTAAGAAACATTAACAGTCAAGTTAAGGTTACAAAAAACTTAAGAGCCCACAAAGGAGTACAATAAAAGTAAAAAAGAAAGAAAAAAGCCATAGCTAAATAATTTGATTCGCTTAGGTATGATTCTTAGACACTAACGTGCAATGAATTCGAGAAACACTTTGTTATAAAGTGGGGAAAAACTGAGCCCGTAATCACAAAACGTTCTTACGCTAGTAAAGTTCGTAAGAACAAGAACAGTCCAACTAGCGACAGGAAACCTCATTAGCGAAGGCCCCCGACTAATGAGAAAAAGTTCTTACGAACAAAAACATTTTGTGTATTTGGCTCCTGGGGTGCTATGCAGGATGTGCCGAGTTTCTCGTTCGCACGAGTTTTGCCCGAGTTTGCTCGATGGCAGTCAGTGAACGGAGATAGCAAGGAAAGCGCAAGAACAACGGGCCAAAAGAAATGTCGAGATAAAGCCGCGTATGACAACATGAGCGCACCCTGCGCAGCGTTTCAAGCACAGAAGACTGCGCAACGAAACGCGCCAGCGCCGCGTGTTGTTATCAACGTATTATCGCAATTTAGCAATACCGTGACTGTCCCGCTGTCTATCTGGACACTTGCCGTGAGCCGCTTGCCACGCCTTTCTCGGGCGCGTCAAGGGCGTGCCTGCTTTTTCGGGCATTATCTTTCTATCCTCCGTCGAATGCGAACAGGGCACATGCTGTGCATTCTTGCATCTACACTTTCCTTCAATCGAATACGTTAAAATACAACAAATAAAATAACGAACAATTTATTTCTTAAAGTATCGGTTTTTCGTTTTGAATGCTCTAAATTTCTGATGGCAAACGGAGATCGAACAAATTATTGGATTTTGCACTTTTTTGCCGTGAGTGGCGACAGTGAGGCGACAGCTTACAAGCGGATACATTCTAGAGGGTTGCACACACGAGGGAGTTCATACGGTGACAAGTCGCCAGGCGCGTTGCAGTGCTATTGGCGATAAAATCGATGCGATAATGACGCATAAAGTCAGTCATGACAATGATCTGACCATTCCCCGTCTATTAGGGGAAGGGCAGCGCATCGCCGCGACATGGCTGTTCACCGCAGGCGCTTCACTGAAGCTATTAAGGCCGCCGCTTTACCAACGAAAAACGAGACTCTAGCCATAGAGAGGGGAGCAACGGCTGTCGCTGCAAAATGGCTGTACGGTACCATGTTTATTTCTGTGCGCGAAGCCTCCGTGATGCATTGTGAAGAGCGAGCTGCCCAGGCGTCACAATTAATTGCTTTTCATTGCTGGCTCAGTGAAGGTGCCTCTGTGCGCATATACGAAGTATTTTGAGTGTGTTGTGCACACCAAAGTGCTTGACCATTGTTTGTGCTGGAGCTAACAGCGATCGCAGATGGATATCGTAACGACACCGCAACAATCGCATTTTGGCATGTGAGGGCTCTAGTGTGCAGTTAAGAAATGAGACTTCGAACGCAGGAAAGTGTTGCAACTGTTTAGTGTGCAGTGCTTGTGATGAAGAAATGTCATCGTAATGGGTCTAGAAATGCGGGCGATGCCCGACGCTGACCGTGTTAGCGACACTACCGCTCCGATACATAGGCGATGCCAGATCAGTCATCTCAAATGACAGCTGCGATATGTTGTCGTTGGAAAACACTACGCACTCCTGAGCATCGTCGTTCACCACGGCGCATCAACACCTTGCAAGTAGCTACCGTGACGTGCCGATAATTATTTGCTGTGTGCTACGTCGCCACAATGCAGGCAATGAAACCATGTTGTGGGGCCATCACAGCCCGAGAAGGTATACGCGTATGGGTAAGCCAGCGATATAGTGGGCGCTCAGTACATCACCGATGACAGTGCGTTGTGCGTGTTTTATCTCGGCGGTCAAGACTTATCAAGATTGTTGATGCCTCTATGCTCAGCACCGGGTCGCTGTTGCCGAACAGTAAGTTGGGCGTGGCTCGTCTGTGGTGGGTGCGCGCACAAGAGTTACATGCTTCGCGTGGGGCGTGACCTATGATTTTGATTGACAGGCGAACTCGTGCCAAACTCGTACATTGCGAAACCCTACCCGAGTTGAACTCGGGAACATGGCAGTGGCTGCAGCAGCAGCCTGTGTCATCGCATCCAGCGACAGAAAGCGTCAATAGACCGTCTGGACCCGTTCACCTACATGATGGACGTAGAGTTTCAACGTCATTTTCGCCTTTCCAATACGTCAGTGCGCTGGCTGTGTAGCGAGTTAGGCGAATGTGGTGGGCAAATTATGCTTTCGGAGCACAGATTGGTGTGACTAGGCTGCAGAGGAAGAGTTCGTGCGATCGCTTCGGCTCTCTCCGGTTTCAAGCGCCGTGCGTCCACCGTGTCCCAGCGCCAGGCCAGGTCCGGCGGCGTCATTGGAGTACTGGGGCACCTGCAAGCACCTAGGGTTCCAACCTGACCAGCCAACCTGTGGTTGGTTGGTCCCATTGTAGTGGTCACATTGTACAGCAAGACTCAGAATGGACGCCAGGCTGCTTTCCGGTGCAACAGGTGCCGAAAGCAATCTTTGCAGTTACACGGTACCGCTGCACTGTATGGGCAAAGAGGCGAAGGAAGTTACTTCGCCAACACGGAACGCCTCGACCGTCCGAACGTCCACCTCTTTAGGCGGCAAGTGATTTGGCTCACGTACTGCGTGAGCAATAGCGTAGATGTGTGGCTGTTGAAGGAGATGGCCAGCTACTTGTTTCCTTTATCGAAGCATGCCATCGCCGACTGGAAGAACTACGACCATGAGGTCACGATCGGACAAGCTGCTGGCGCGACCTCCACTCGGGGGCCCCGGGAAGATAGTGCAATTTCACGAGTGCATTCTTCGCGGCAAGCGAAAGTACAACCAAGGCCGCTTGATGAAGGGCGACAACGTTCCACCGAGCCGCCAAAATTACGGCGATGTTAAACGATCGTGCACCATGGGTCTTCGGCATGGTCTGCGCTACCACAGGAGTGCTGCGACTTTTCAAGGTCGACCGACGAGACGAAGCCGTTATTGCAGCCAACTTTCAAGCAGAGGCCTTTATTCGCAGTAACGCATGGGTCTCATAGAACTATTTTCGAAATTTAGTGGATGCTAACGAGGCGAGCCTCAATCTGCACTGGGAGACAGTCAACCACAGTGTGAAGTTTTTGGGCGCCATCACGAGCGTTGAAACGCAAAAAAATATAGAAATTTATTGTCAAAAAGTGAATCGCCACCTCGTCAGCGGTGGTGACACGGTAACTGCACCGCTGCTGGAGTCATTCCTGGTATAGATGTCGTGGTAATCAATTAACCGCCACGTACACTGCGAAGACCATTTCTTGCGTTTGTTAGAAGCCACGGATCGCTCGGGCAACCCAGTACAAAGACTCTTTCCTGCGGTTGTTAGAAACCATCGCTCGGTGCTAGCCCGTCTGAAGGTGCATCACAAAGTAAAAGAAAATAAAGCGTAGTTTTCTGGCCCTTGTATGAGTGCTTCCCGGCATTCGTGAGTGCTTACACAGTAAGCGCGTGGCAAACAACTACTGCGCTAGCCGACGCTCATTCGTTTCGCAGCCTTACTTTAGCGCGAGCAACGAGAGATCTGTTAAAAGCCCAATGTGAAAACCAGGCGCACACCAATCTGTGCTCAGAAATGGGAGCGCAAGCAGGTAGCGAGCCGCACCAATTCAATCCAGAGGAAAGAGAAGGAACAACGAGCGATCTCTTGAAAGCCTAGTGCGGATACCCGCGCACACCGATCTGTGCTCAGAAATGATAGCGCAAGCACGTAGCGAGCCGCGCCAATCCAATCCAGAGGAAGAAAGAGGAGGGCGAGCGTCCCCTCGTGGTATAGCGCGAAACGTATTAAACGGCAAATTAGTCTAATACACGTTCAGTGCACATCTTGTAAATTTTAAAATGCTTATAACCCACATTAATGTGACTAATATTATCGTACTAAATACATTTATTTGATAACATGCTTGTGCCTATAATGCACTCGATGGAACGACAGACAAGTGAAAGAAGGTACGACCATGCACCGACCGTATGATCACGTGAGCCCCAGTTTGTCGACCGCCCATATGGCAACGCCCAAGAGATGATAGCCACCCAGAGTGAATCTAGACAAACCAATGAAACTGGAGGCGTGCCGACGGACAAACTTTGTCTTGTTACCATTAGTTCTTTCATCTTGGGGCGTCGCCAGAGCTCGTGAAGATCCCGAGTTTCGCCAAACTCGGCGCATCCTGCATAGCACCCCTGGGCCCGAATTCGCAAAAACTTATTACGCTAGATTTGTCCCTAAGAAGCAATTTTAGCCAATCCGGATGCAAGACATATTATTATCTAAGGCGGCCGGCCAATGGCAAGCAAAACTTACGAAAGAAAAGCTTTGTGAATCTGGCCCCTGGGGTGGAATTCACTAAGCGAACTTACGAACAAATTTTAGCGTAAGAAAAATCTTACGAAAAAAACGTATTCGCAAAGCTAAATCTGTTCGTAATATCAGCAATGTCGCGATGCCCGCCGCTGCAAAGACGAGCGCTGTAGTCGAAAAAAAAGCACAGGTGCGAACGTCAGTACTTACGCCAACAGTACGCGTAAGTTTATTCACAAAACCTAAACAGCCGTCGCAGCTGCCGACTTAAGACATTTCTACGATAGGACGGTAGTGGTCTTACGAACATAATTATGTCTACCTGCGGCGCACGAGCTGAAGCGGGCAATTTTTGGAACGCGCTGTTGCAGCCGAATGCCCAGAGGCCACACCTGATAACAGAGGATGGCACGGGCTTATATCTTTGTGGCGCACTCTGATTTGCCATCTCAAAGTTCATTAAGCAGTTCAGGGGCATAATTGTATTGGGCGTGCGCTGCTGTGGAAGGCAGTAATATTAATGCTGGGCTGCGAATTTCTGCCAAATGTCTGATACGCTGTTTATTTATCTGCGCAATACCTTGACTTTTCATTCTAGTCATGACACTCTATTGGGAGTCAGCAAATACAAGTGCAGTGTCTGTCCCTGACAGACATCAAGTTTGTCACTGATGTGTTTTAAGCACATCTGTCGATTTTTTGTCTAGTTTGAGTTTTCTTCCTCTCAGAGGGCTCCGGAATATTATTTTTTCCAACGCTCTTTAGGCTTAGGCTATAAATCTCCATGAGAGATAGAACAACGAAAAAAATCACTCAACGTTTCTAACTATCAAAACTTGTTGCTGTTGCACAATTCGCGGTCGTCTTCCGTGCCGTACGATGCACGGAGAGCCCGCCAGCCCTCTATTATACATATAGCTCATTCAGTGTTAAGTTCAAGTGGCCTAGTATCTGTGTCCATGGTTTTGCTCATCCTGTGGCCTCTCTCACGAATGAAGCGAATAATTGTCGCATGCGTCCAAACACACACACACACACACACACACTTATATTTATAACCACAATGACCCGTAGCACTGGAGGCACTTCGTTTTTGGTAAAAAAATAGCGCAGCATAAGGGTCATAAAGACGCCATACGTTTTTGTTTTGCATGCAAACCCCAGACTAACATCAGTTCTCGGCGAAATGACGTCGCTAACATCTTTCAGTCACTTCGTGCAATGTTCTTTCTATATTTCCTCTTCTCAGTTAAAAAATTCTCCATAGGCGTTTGCGAATTCCAGCGCAAGAATTTTCTTCCAGCTTTTTTCTTTTTTGTGGGGTTTTACGTGCTAAAAACAGATCTGATTATGAGGCACACCGTAGTGGAGGGCTCCGGATTCATTTTTACCACCTGGGCTTCTTTAACGTGCACTAGAACGCAAGCACACAGGCGTTTTTGCATTTCACCTCCATCGAAATGCAGCCGCCGCGGCCGGGATTTCATCCCGCGACCTCATGCTCATCAGCGCAACGCCTTAGTTTGCTCAGCCACCACGGTGGGTCAGTTTTCTTCCAGCCGCCGACAGTCTTACGATGCTCTGCGTCTGCTGCGCAGTACTCAGGTCAACATGACGGTATGAAAAAGCCGGCCACAGTGGCCTGGTATTGCTGGTATCGCGATGGGAACAATCTGAAGCGTGAACGACGCTACGCGCGGTTCCGCAAACACGTTGTATCAGCAAGATACGGCGCGTTTATCAGCGTCCCTCGAATTATGCTGTGTTGTGAGCTCTCCCCGCGGCGGCGCACAATTCGATCACTTAATTCATTGTGTTTAGACGAAGCTACAATATTTGTATAAAATTAGGCGGTGGAAGTACTTATTGTATCGATTCTACTGAGGGACTGAACGAACTTCACATCAGGGCCCTGGTGCTCAGAGCATTCGGCTGGCAAATAAAAAATTCTTCAATTTATGTGTAATTTCTATATTTCAGTTCAGCCTCAGCGCAAGTATCCGCAACTCCTCAGGTCTCGATTGCGCCTGAGTGATAGTTCCGGCTTCACATGTTTTAATCATCCGCAAGAAAAGTGTAAATATACTTATTGAGAAAGCAGCCACGCAGGGACACACAATCTGCTCAATGATATTCTCTCAGTGCTTATAAGAAAATATATTCAAGCTGTCAGACTGTCAGACTGTCAGAGAAGTGTAAGTGCAGCTTGAAGATTATTATGCAGAAGACAAAGATAATCTTTAATAGTCAAGCGAACAAGAATTCATGATCGGCTGTCAGCCTCTAGAGTTTGTGCAGGAGTTATGTTACCTAGGTCAGTTACTGACTGGGAACCCTGGTCATGAGAAGGAAATTTACAGAAGAATGAAAACGTGTCGGAGCGCCTAGGGCCGGCATTATCAAATAATGACCGGGAGCTCACCACTGTCGTTCAAAAGGTGAGGGTACAACCATTGAATTCTACCAATACTGACATATGGGGCAGAAACTTGGAGCAGTTTTATAACAAGTTAGGGACCGCGCAAACAAGCGATGGAACGAAAGATTTCAGGCCTAACAGTAGGAGACAGCAAGAGAGCGGTGTGGATCCGAGAACAAGCGGAGGTAGGGGTAATTGAGCTTAAGAGGATAAATTGGGGTCACCAGGCCGCGTAATTCGTAGAGCAGAGAGTCGGTGGTCCATTAGGAATGCAGAGTAGGTGCTAAGGGAAAGGAAGCGCTGTAGAGGATGGCAGAAAACTAGGTGGGGTAATGAAATCAGTAAATTTCGGGCATAACTTGGAATCAGCTAGCGCAGGTCAGAGATAATTAGAGATCGCTCGGAGAAGAGGCCGTCGTCCTGCAGTGAACATAAAAATAGGCTGACGACGTTTTACGACAACGGAAATTCATCCGGAATATTAACGGACTGTTGCTCTGGCGCCACAGTTCGCTTCGTACGGCAAGGCCGCATTCGCATGTTTACAGAACGGCGTCAGGCGCCGCTTGGATACCACCACCGCAAACTTGGCTTCGTACTATATGTGCAGTAACAGCTTCGGACGTGTGTCAGTGTCGCAAAATTGACGACTGGAATCGGTTTGATTTGAAACCAGCTAGAATGTTGAACCATTATGTGCTTCGCGTACGGTGCTGTGCAGTATTCTGACATACATTTGAATGTGTGTTCTGATGAGGCTGCTAAACTTATGGAAATGTTGGTGCTGATCATTGTGGTGCTGTTTACTGATTAGCCTTGACTTCTGTGTGCCACTTGGGCTATGCCAGACAGCGTAGTTAGGTGCTCCAGGCCCTGATAGGACCAACCTATGATTTATTACCGGTCTCCAAAATTCATGTGTAAGGGCCTCTCAGCATTTCGCCTCTGCCGGAATGCGGCCACCTGAACCTGCAAAACGAACTCTTGTCCTGTTGCTAGACATCGTCCTGTTCTCGCAGCTGAGGAGAAGCCCAGAAGAAGCGATGGACGCTGATACAATGTGAAAGTGAGATAGGCTGCGAAAGTTACACGTTTGGATGTTACGTAATGAAGTTTTCTGTCATAATTTGGGAGTGTCGGTAGCCACGGCTTCTTCCTGCATTTATTTTTTAGGGCTGCTTTCAGAGCTCGCTGTTCCCTCGAAAGGGCTCCTAATGGAAGGGAGCGCACGTTTCATCATCGCTTGGTGGTTGACGACATCGTCGACCAACACCTTAGAGGCTACCTGCTGCCGAGGGAGCTGATATTGAGCCTATATGCGCGGCATTAGAACCGCACCTTCAACCATGTGCAGCGCGATCACATACCGTATCGATGAACGTACGGGTGCTGATCCCTTTGCCTTGAGCCCTTATCAACCATTTATTATGCAGTTTTTTTTTTACTTTGCGCAATTAGTATCGAAATAAAGACATTTAGTTGGTTTGTAATATGGGGGAGGGGGTAGTTATGTTGCTACAGGTGGGGTTAGCCTGCCAGACTTGACCGGCAATTGCTCCGCCTGAGTGTCTTTTCCCGCGCCAAATATGTCACCATATGTCCATCAGTCCTGTCTCTCAGAAATGTAAGAATGCGTAACATTCCCACTGCCATTCTTTTGACGGCTGTGCGGTGAACGGGTGAGCGTGGTTGCGTTGTCGGCGTTGCAGCATACGCCTTGAAAAGGAAGCTGTCGAATAGGGGTGTGCAGTTGTTTGCCGTAAGAATACAGCCTCAACTACAGATGCATGATCTGCCACCAAGCTATGAGTTGACCGCACTTCTTTCATTTCTTGTCGTTTAATCAGAGCTTTTCTTCCTACTCACTCTCATACGACGCCGTAAGTTAAATGCTCCTGCCACATCGGTTGCACCCTTATCTTAGCGTAGAAACTTTTTGGCTAAGAAATTGCGTACGAACGCGCAGCTTAGTGAATTCCACCCCTGATTTGTGTTGACGCGAGGAAAATTATTCTTCGAGGCAAAACGAGAGGAGCTAAATTGAGGTATTTGCTTATGAGTGATTAATTAGTAAACTTATGGACCGGAATGTCAATATTAAACATTACAAAGTTAGTGGTGCACAGAATCAGAGGCCTAATTCGCAAAGACCTTCCTTCATAAATGCTCTGTACCATTGACTGACAGCCTTCCTTAATAATATGCTTTGCGTCAGAATTGGCTGAACTTCGCTCTTATGAACAATTCTATCGTAAGAGCGTTCTGTGAATGCAGGCCCATATGTTCTACAACTGTTGCTAAAGAGCCTCTGCAAAATGAATATCCCATACAAATATATTATATACAAAGGTTGGATTTCGTGTGCGGCTACAGTATGAACTACCGCGAAAAACATTGCAGCATTTTCACAGGTACTTGGACTGCGGACTCTTATGCCGCCTGGTCGTACTGCGCTACGAAGGCACTCTTACCTTTTGTGAGAAACTCTGGTCTGAACGAGGTGCTTTAATACTGCATGTTGTGTTATGTGTGTGGAGCGTCGTAGGGCCTGTGTGCGTCATTTCCTTTATCATCACAATCACCTGGAAAATCACGCGTCCCACGAGGAAAACCTCCTCAGTTTTCATTGAAGAGACTCTCTCTCCCGAAGTGTATATATATATATATATATATATATATATATATATTGAGGTGGCTGCGAATAAACTATTAGCGCAGAGTGAGAAAAAGTCGAAAATCTGAAATTTCTCTAAAAACTAAATCTAATCAATTCTCTAACCCCTGCAAGTGCTTTTAAAAATTTGATAAAAAGGGAGCAAACGTTTCTTTGATTTCGGCTCCACGTCCTGCATACTAATGCATTTGGAAGGTTTTATGGAGTTTAACACCCAGAATCAGGGCATAGTGCATATAGAGGTTTCAAGAACAAAAAAAAAAAAAAGCGGACTAAGGAGTTTCGTAAGCCTACATTAAAGGCTGGTAAAACGCGTGTATCAAGTTTATTAAGTTAGATATCAGACTTACAAGAGTGCAAGTCTGCATTTAACGTCGCGTTTTTCCTGCCTGTTTCTTTTTTTGGGGCGTGCGTTCCGGTAAGTATCGTACTAGCTTGAATTGAGCCCGGCATTTGTTAACGTCAAGTAGATATTTTCCGCACAAACATGGAATTGCTGCATTCGTTACGGAAGGCTTATCCTGAGTAAAAGATGTGAAAGGGCCACCGTACCGCATAATACATTATTAACAAAGTTGCTTCTGCCCAAATCTTGTATTAACAATTTTTATTTAGGAGGTAACAGCCTCGCAGAGGCTCTCTAAAGTCACGTTCCGTCTCATCCACTCTGCAAACCTTCCCCTGCAGGTCTCGTTTCGTCCTTTCACGAGATTCGCTTCAACAACGCCTTCATCGACACACCTAAGTAATTGCACTTTGCCCTAGCAGCTTAGCAACTGGTGAAACCGAAGCATCCTTAATCTCGTATCACACAGCTCCTCTGATTATTCACTATTCTTTGAACATCACTTTTTTGACAGACCAAGAGGTAAAGGAAATAACTGTACGCAAATTCGGGAAGACCCTTAACAAAATCAGCGAGGCTTACTGGCGAAAACGTGCTCAGCGTAATAATTTACGGTCGGCGCAGGAGCCTCAGTTATTCATATATTTGGGCAAAGCTCTTGAGACAGCTCGATCTCTTAGTAAGAGGGCACGACGTGCCCGTCAATGTGGGCAGTTTGGAGGATCTACCGGTTTCAGAAAGTGTGACGCACTCCCCTTAGTAAAGGGCCACATGACTTGCTGAAAAAAATAAAGGTTGTGACGCACGTGAAATAACAAATCAAGCATCTAAGGCACTGCGGCGGGCGTATTAGAGACTCCACGAGGTTTGTGTGCTGAGAGTCAGTGGTAGTTGAGGTCAGTCTTTCTTTCTGATGGGCAAGAGAGAGGAAAACCTCGAAGGAGCACCTCCATATCATGCAGTCTGTTTAACGAATGATAGTATTTGAAATTCGAATAAAAAACGTGTATCATTAATTGATTGGGCAGTGACTAAGCGTTTTTAGGAAATTTCCTTTCACGAACATGAAAAACGTTCCCTGGGAACTATGAATAACAGATGTAAAGACAGACATTTCCAGAGGGCAAGAAGTCAGTGGAAGTTAGGAAATTGTACGACGCGCACTGTTTCATCAAATAAATAATTTGCTGTTTGAGTGCGCTAGTACAATTCTGTACATGTCGATGGTCAACTTAATCTGCACTTTTAACCTTGGTACACTGAGGTTTCACCTAATAAAGAGAACATTTTAGCAAAGGGTTTCTATTAAATAAGAGTAACGCGTGTTCAAGATGAAATAATATCTGTAACTGCCAATTTAGTGAAATCAAAATGAATAAGTAACACCTAAAACAATGTTCTAGCCATTTTTTGTCTCGGTTCACGTTCCGCAGAAAGCTGTCTGGTTACAGCGTTTCACATAGACAGCTCTTCCTTATTAAAACTAAACCGGTGCAAAAATACGGACGCTTGCCGCCTAGCATTCTGGCTGGCACTTCAGACTAAAAACAATTTAAAAGATACATTTCATCAGCTTATTGCGCAAAGCACCAATGAGAACATGTTTCGGTAAAATGCATAGACGCAGAGAAAGGCTCTATAGCGTTAGCACTTACGGAACAGAACAGAGCTTCAAGGATCCCCGAATGGCGTGCTCAACAACACGTGAAATAATAATGAAATGAACATTTATGCCGCGTGACAACCCGATCGGATGAAAGAAAGAAAGGAATAGTAGCGACGTTTACAAGGGTAAGAAATCTCAGCTGCAGAGCAAATTACTACAGTGCAGAATGTTCTGACACTAATAAAGCTAAAAAGACAAAAATGTCGCAAGTACAGACGTTCACTCTTTCTCGTAATAACGTTCCTCCATTTCAGGCCCCTGAATACAGGCACCTGGCAGCTATATTTGCTGGTATGATCATGTTGATCACAGAGCCGGACATGCTAACCACAGTCTTAACGTAATTATTGTCTAGCTCCTAGCAATCTAAAATATTAATTTTTTAGAACTTTAGTAAAATCCTAATTTTAGTATGCATCTTCAACTTCGGATTATCATTAATATTTATCCTCGATACCATTCAACACCATGTAGCTCTGTTGCTTCACCTGTCCCCGCACAGGAATTGCGACCTTAATAAAATGCAATGGCGATTTCCTTTGCCTCTCTTTTTGTAATAAACTATTTCTTTTTTTCTTTTGAAAAAGTAGCAATTACAGTCCCAACCTAAGTAACGCTTTTTTACAATCAACCATTATTCATTTGGTGATGAAAAGGTGATCAGTGAATGATTGGTGTGCCCCTGCAGCTGCCGTAGCAATGGACCTTTTAATTATTTTCTTCCGACAACTAGCACAAATTTGCGCCACCCGTTCGCTTTCATCATTTGCATAGTCGGTGACGGAGGATTCAAGAAAGCCGTTAAAGGGAAACTTAAGTTACCGTACCATACTTCGCTGCTAAAATGTGTGTTGTCTTTCTATACGTGATGTCTATTAATCTGTATAATGCCACCAAAAATCTAACTCCTTAAGTGGGATAAGAGCGGGAAACGAGATCAGCAGCGGGAAGCCCATTCAATTCAATACCGTATTGAGGTGTACGTTAATGCATTTTGGTATAAGAGTCTCCAAAATTAAATGCCTGTTCCTAATTTGAAGGAAAGGGCACCTTAAATTTCCTCGCAGCAAGCCTATCACAACTACATATACTCATATGTAGTTGTGTAAATGGAGACTTGTGTAAATGGGAGACAGAAGTAATGCCAGCAGCACCAACGTTTGGCTGATGTTTTTGTAAGTCATAGCTTGCACATTACGACAAAAGACGCACTGGGGTCTCTGCAGATTACAGTGGCGTACTCGCACCTCCGCCACCATGGTGGACCTTGTAGAGAAAGCATTACTTTTAGTCAGCATTAATTGTGATTAACTTACACGACACCACGTATTTGGCCTTGTAGAAACGTTCCAGAGTGCAACAGTAAGATAAAAGACGCGCATCGAATTTCCAGGAAGAGCGCGTTACGTAACTTCTTTCTTCATCTTTATCTAGAAGATGACCGCGCTGACTTTTTATATGTAAATGTGTGGCTATGCGATGTACCTAGCGTGCCAAGCATCTAAATCGCTGGCTTGCACGAGTTTATTCGGATTGTTCAGCCATGCGTCTGCGCTCTAATGGTTCGAGCATCGATCTTCTGTGCTGGGGTGCCAGGGTTCGAAAGCGACCGTAGGACATTTTTATTTATTTTATTTCTGGCGGCAACGAGTGATATCTAGTGTCCCATGTTGGCCATAAACGGTCATAAATTCACCAACTGCAATGTGGGCTGGAAAAGCAAAACAAAGCTATAGTTTCGAAAACATGATTTTTCGCGCAAACATATCGCCGGTGTGTTAGCAGGAAGCGCATTGCCCCCTGTGTACCGCAGTTGCAAGTAACATATAAATAAATACGGCGACCAAGAATATAACGCGAGGGGGGACTCTCGCTCTCTCAGAAGTATACAGAGTGTTTTCAGCGAACATTTTCAAATTTTTTTAATGCTTGCCTGTGGCAGATAGCACAACTCTAGTTCATGAGCCGGTCTACAGAAAAAGAGGACATTACTTGCACAAAACACTGAAATGCATAATCGACTAATTAACAAAAATTACTAATTAAGTTTTTCATTACCTAAATTGAACTAACTAAAAAAATTTGCTAATTACAAACTCTAGCCGTGGAGTTCGCAAAGCGAATCCACTTGGAACGAAGTTTAACACAAAATGAAACAAAATACAACACACACAGAAGGCAAGCAAAAGCCACCGCGCTACAAGAAATGCTAAACAAAGAAAGCAACAAGGCAGAAAGAAATAAGGTACACGGACGCCTCAAGATGCAAGGCAGGGAGGTACGTTGCCTGCCTATAGCAAGCAGAACAAAGAGACAGCAGCTGCTTCAGTACCAGCTGGGACATTGATGTAGCCGATGTGGTCGCCATAGTAAAGGCCACACGGACCTGCCGTTAGGATGTGCCGGTCATCGTCGTCACACACTCGCTGGCAGCCTGTCTCCATTTTCGGGCAGCAAGAATTAGCAAGACCGCACTCAACATCATCAAGAACCAAGACATCCCTGAAACGTACATTGTCTGGACCCCGGGACACGAATCCTTGGTGGGAAACCAACCGGCCCACGCCACCGCCCGAGAACATGTACGCCGGGCAACTCCACCAGGACATCGCCAGACCAAGATGAAAGAATAGAAAGCAAATAGTACAACATTCTAGAACGTTATAAGAACAGGCGGGAATAGCCACCATCACTCTACAAGCTTAACAGAGACGAAGCTTTCATATTACTACGCCGACTTCCAATGGGAAAAATTACTCGCCGCGGTTGCTCAGTCAGCTAAGGTGTTGCGCTGCTGAGCACGAGATCGCGGGATCGAATCCCGGCGGCGGCGGCCGAATTTCGATGGAGGCGAAATGCAAAAGTGCCCGTGTGCTTGCGCTGTAGTGCGCGTTAAAGAACCCCAGGTGGTCAAAATTATTCCGCAGCCCTCCACTACGGCGTTCGTCATAATCAGAACTGGTTTTGGCACGTAAAATCCCAGAAAAAAAATCAGATGGGAAATTGAATCCACGGCATTTACAAACAAGATATACCCCTCAACATATACAAGAAACTGCCAATTCTGCAATACGCCAAACACCGTTTTCCACATGGTCTTGGAATAGAACAAAAAAAAAAAACGTGGACAGCGCCCATTCAAGCCCCAACAGAAGACCAGTGGGAGGGCCAACTGACAAGCCCAAATACCGAGGACCAGCTACATGGTAAACAGGGCTACGCTATCAGCACACAGCCACGGCTACCTGGAATAGGGTGGCCGTCCACCTTCGGGCATTAACAGCTTGACCTCCAAAATATTGTTTATTCGGTCACTCCTCAAAAATAAACACCATGCAAGTTCGTCCATACGGACAACTGACGCACGGCTGGCATACGCACAGCTGCATTAAAGCACTACACCGTGAAGAGGACACAATGCAAGGTGCCGTCCAGCAAACCAACAGTGCTAACAGGATGAGATACGCCATCTGACCCAATGACAGTGCTAACCATCTCGCTGGATACGAACAATGGCGCACAAGAACATCTCGAACCAACACGCCTCACAGTGAGGTCTGTGTTCTTTCTTCCCTTCTTCCTATCTTCCGTTTACATGTTACTATCCGCTTTTTCTTAAGAGCCACGCTCCAGTTGCCAGCCCTCCCCTTCCCTTACTTTCTCTTTCTCTCTCCGTATATTTCCACGTTTTCAGACTGCCACTATAACTGCTATAAACAAATAAGCGATGTTATATAGCAGTAATTAACCACTTATATAATTATATACATTTTATTTACAGACGATAATTGGCTTGTGTGTCCAAAGCTCCCCAAGTAATTTGTCTTCAAATTTTTCTTGCGCCCACTTGATATGTTTGGAATTCCGGGCAGGTTGTAGGCGGCCACTCTCATTCCCTGAGGCGTTGCATGTTTTAAACGATGTGGAGAATACCTTCAGCAGCCTTTTGAAGGCTGCATATTTATTCTGCAATAGTTGTTATTGAAAAGACTGAGTCGCTGTCGTAAATAAAAGAGACATATATCTTTTGTACTTGTATGCTGAGAAGCCATGGCGCGCGTTTCTCCTCCATGGGATTGGTTGCAAAAATTTTGTATTCACTGGGAGAAAAAAAAAGGAACAAAATGTTCTCCCTGAGTAAAAAACGCGAGGACTGAACGCGAGGACTGAACATATCAAAAACACCGCACACACACAGCTCAGACGTTGTCCAATTGTAGGTTTATTTGTGTTTTGCTTTTTCAACTGCGAGGCACTACTAGGAAGTGGACAAGTAATCGGGCCACGTCGGTCCTAGAGAATTTTGCATTCAGTCGCTGTGCTTGCGCGAACGCTCTCTATTATGAGCTACTGCGCTGCTCTGCTGTCTTCCATAGAATACACCAACCCAAATCCTCGCATACAGTACTCGCATACAGTAAGAAAAAAAATTGGAAAAAATTAGCTGCGGCTTAACTAAGTTATGCCTGGATGTGCGTAGCGCGAGGTACGGTTAATCTTATTGTTTAGCTTGGTTCTCTCCACGGTTACATCTTAATCGTTTAGCTTCCTGCGTCTGAGTCTTTGGGTTTGATTGTTACCTCTTGTTAAGTTATGGTTACATTAAAGACTAGACATTTTTGAAGTGCAGCGTATTCGTTTTGAAAGTCTTCATCTTGTTGTTCCTCAGTTGCCTCAAAGACGGTCAGGCGGGAGGATGGTCGGTGAGGCGGGAGGATAAGGCGTTGTCGTCCAGTGACTTGAACCCGTTTCCCAGCTAGCACAAAAGCGATAGAAAACTGCTTCCATACCGATTCGCCAAGACTAAATGAACGTCTGAAAGACGCACTAAAAAATCCGTGCAGTCCGTTTAGAAGGCGATAAACGGTCGTATATCGTTGCTAATGTCCGGCGGATATGACTATTGCAAGAAGTTCTAGAATCCTGCTTAAAGTAGTTTCGAAAAATCCCGTCTTGAAATGGGATTTTGTAAGACCATTAAAAGCATTTAAAAATACAGATTGAATCCTGCTTCAATCAGGATTTTGATATCCGTTTTCTTTCACCCTCCCCTCTAGCGCCCCCCTCGTCTCCCTTTCCATCCCTCTCCCCATGCCCCTGCGGCGTTTCGCCAGCCGGCGGCCTGCAGGTTTGCGTTGTGCAATACACGAAACACATACAGCAATAACATTTTTTTATTGCAAAAAGTAAACACGACGACTAGACAAGCTAGCGATCAACATTAAATGTGAGTGCCGCCGAGTAACGTCCATTACAGGTATCGAGCTTCATAAACCTGGTTTCGAACAGGCTGCTGGGCTGTAGCTCCTTACTTCAGCAGGTCTTCTTACTGCAAAAACATTAGGAATGTGTAAAACGCATGTTAACAGAAGCACACTTTTCTTAGTGAACGTTTAGTTTTTTCAATGCCTTGGCAATAAGCACTGAAATATATCTTGGCAATGGGCAGCACTACAATATGTTATATATTGGTCCCAGCACACAGTTTTCGAGCATTCCACCTTCATTAACATGGTTCTAACACTAACAGATCACAAGTGAAATTCTCTTCTGTTGCCTTGAAGACATACTTTACATCTAACTGAAGGTGTTGCATGTACAATAGCCAACCAGTGTAAGTGTCGGCTGTTTTGCTAGCTTTCAGGAGGCTGTTGTGTTGACTAGCTGGCGACTGGTAGATGACAGCAGCCTCCTAAACATGTGCGAAGTAGGTATCAATTAGCATTCAAAGAAAGGAATAAATGCATTTCTGATAATGTTGTACGAGAAAATAGGTAAGTGCGGCTCTGCAAAGGCACAGCTTCAGTGTGACAGCATTGTTGCACCACCCCAATTTTATTTGCCACAGATCACATAGCCAATTCAGAAATGGCGAAGGCTTGAGCATATACCTCAATACCCCAGCGTATCAAACACATCGCATACTTCAGATTGAGCAAATATATTGCGATTCCTTAAAAAATAAAAGACAGCAGACGAGTGCAACCTTGAGTAACTGCGACCATTTGCAGCACGGCTGCTTCAAGCGGATACAGTAAGAACTTCAGTTGCTGGTAATTAAAGCATTAAAATGTTGCACGCCTATGACTTGCCTGCTTGAAACCCTCCACACAATAAAATTACCAAGCACTTGTAAAGAATTTTTTTAGAAAAAGAGTGAGTCATCCACACATTTAACTTGGTGAGAACATAAGCCGTAATTTTCCACCCAGTTTCACTAACTTTGACCTTCGTGACATTTATAGTTACGCAAGCCAATGGGTTAACCTCGTGCAGTTTATAAAACAGTTATGCGCTCTAGAGTGCTTGCATACGCAATTTATTGCTTACACCGAAATGAACCCACACACTAATACTCACACACAGCGCGCGGCGACGATTTCATCGCCGTTGTACTTTATAGGGAATATCACGGCGACGACTACGACGGCGGCAAAAATGAGCTTGGAGTGTCCATACAATTGCAATAGCAATAAGAGAAATAGAACCGCGGCGGAAATTTCTCTCTCTCAGATGACAAGGTCGCCGTTTCTTGGTCGCGCCGTAACACGCGTGTACGAGTCGATGTCCAAGCCAACGCTTCGGCTGCGACGCGGAGGGAAGCAACGACGGAGCCCCACTCCGGCCAACGAAACCGCCCACAACCGGCCAACGCTCGCTTCAACGGCGGGAAACGAAAGGGAGAGGGCTAAGCTGGCGCCGGGCAGGCGGGAGCGGCGGCGGGCGTGCGCGGAGACAGTCGAAGGTGGGGGTGCTACGACGGATTTGAGAGGGAGGGCGGGAGGGTGAGGGGAGCCACCGAAGCGACGGGGTCACCGCTACAGTGTATCACCGCTGTCGAAGCCGCTTTTCTGCTGCCCTCCTCTCGACGTGTCCGCGCGCGCCCGGCGCCGCCGCCCGCTCCCCGAAGCTTCGTTTTCTGCCATTATCGCGAAGCGAGCGTTGGCCGACATGGGCAGTCTCGTAGCCCTCGCTCTACATCTGCTTGCGCGCCATGACATATAACGACTCGCACCGTTCGTACGTCGTGCTATGGTGCACGAATTCTTCAGAAATAAGTCCTTCCTTTAATTCGAACAAACTTTCGGGCTCCTTCGAGTTCGAATTATCGAGATTTGACATGTATATGTGCCACGCTGAAAATTTAATTCGTACGACTTTAATATGAAATAACAGTTACCTGGGTTCTTGGAGTTCAGGAGTTTCGTGGTGGCCTTTTGGGCGGCTGCGTTTTCCTCTGCCCCTTTCGGCACCTGTAGAGGGTACATGATTGGTGTCTTCACCCTCACGCGCCTTCTCTTTGCACGTAGGTATGTGCCTGCATAGCAAGTTACAAAAAAAAAAAAAAAAAAAAAAAAAAAAAACTCTAGTGACTATTACAACAGTATATAGGAATTTTTTTTCTTTTTTAACAGAATTTAGTTACTGCACATACTTGTACAAAAAAAAAAGAACGCCAGTGCGACCTCAAAATTTATTTGCTGCATGACTGAAGCCAAAAAATGTTAAGTATCGTAAAAAGAAGATGCTGTAAATAGCTGCACGGTCTGATTATGTTACAAAAAACATAGCAACAGTGCACTACATACAGGGTGTTTCATTTAACTTTAGCCAAACTTTAAAAATATGCAAGTGCCACGTACCTGGACAGAACCAAGTGTCATTGGCGATACTCAGATTATTTTTAGTTAGATAACTTGTTCTAATTAATTAACTATTCAATTATTATAGTTAGATGAAAAGTGTAAATGAGAAGACTGTAAAGCAACATGAGAAACCCCCGATACCGCTTTCTGTTGCTCAATACCTGCTACATAAAGTGCTTTTTCAACTGTGACAGATGCCCGCCAATACACGCAAACTGCCTCGAGCGGCCAGTCGTTCGGCAGTTTTGCGTGTATTCGCGGGCATCTTTCACGCTCGGAAAAACACACGAGTGATCTTGCACAAGAGCGTCAACAGAAGAATACCGAGGCTACGCGAAGATTGTAGCACGTCTCATCATTCCGCGCAAAACGGGAATGTCATCGTCATCCTAACGATCACCAGTCAACGAAACGTCACAGAGGTAATTTTAGACAGCTTTGGCAAACCTGAATACGCTCACAATAAAAGAAACATACGCAGACGTAAACATGCCTCTTAAAAATATTAGAGATTCCATTAAAATCAAGGCGCTTTCATTGCAGACTTCATTACTGCCTAAAACTCCCGCCTGAAAAGCGCTGTAAATAATTAAACACGACAGGTGTCAAAATGGCAGTGACTACTCACGTGAGCAAAGACGATGTGGAAGGCAGTCTGGCGCTCCGCAGTTCATGAACGAACACGCGTCAGGAACTTATCGGCTGGTCCTGACAAAAATAACGGTGAATGTAACTGCGGGTTCAAAAGTTTACGCAATCTGTAGGAAACCTGCGCGAGGGACTCAGTCCGCTCGGCTGCTCAGACTGCGTCGGCGCAAGCGATGACGGCGATGAGGCGTCACGCCACTCCTCGCTTTGTCAGGTAGCCGCTATGATACGTCGCGGCGCTGCATTCTCTTGCGACACACGCTGCTGCAATGCAGAAAAATACTCAGTGTACCTAAAGCACAGAAATGCTAGCTAATTTAACAAAGAAAATACAAAATGCGGCTGCTACCACAATGCTAGCGCCAACTTATAAACATAATTTGAAATAACAAAAGTTGAACTTTTTAATGCTTTATTCTTGGCACTTTGCGGTAGGTAGGTAGATTCCTAACTCGCTTTAATAATACAAAAAAAGTGATGTGCAACCTGTAATGGAATCGAACCTCTGCCGTACAGCACAGCAGCCGGTGCTCTAGCATCTAGACTACGGTGTCTTTTTCTTACTTTCAGTCAAAGTGAAACACGTTAACCATACAGACAAAAGGAAAACTGCGACAAACGATATCAAAACATTTTACAGTTTGAACCGTCAGTCCAGCTTGGCTGACATTGTCGTTTAACATTCTCTGAGCATTGTCAAGGGATCTACCTTCGACAGCGACTCATGCAGAAACACAGCAATCATGCGTTCTCAAGTTTCCTTCAAAGAAAAATGGCAATATTCGCTAGGAGGGACAGATCGCGTTGAAGTGTATCGAGGAGTGTTCAACAATGTCCTCGCGTCGATGACAAAATCAACGTCGACAGTGGTGCTTAGTTTCCGGAGAAGTTCAGAAACTGCTACATGCGGAATGCGGTGACTTGTAACCCATGATGCAAGCCATGCTTGAAATTCCACACATTACCTGGACATAGACTTGCCGGATTTTATGGAGATGGTGATGCATCGTCCGAAGAATCTCCATTTTTAAAGCCCGCGCTCATAGGAGAGTCGTGTTGTGGAACAAAATATTAACCAGCAATGTCTTGCGTATGTGCGTCTACATCTCCTTTCAAGGCAAGGTAACTTTCGTGAAAACTATCCTCGGATTGAGCATGCTCATGTGGCGAGGATACTTCACTAGAAGCATGGTTACTACTTTCATTAACGTGCCATGAGACTTATTGGACGGTATTCGTGGCAACAGGACTGGAAGATATCAGTTCGTCATTAACTCTACGCCTCTTCTGACGGTCTGAAAGGTCAGCGTAACCTTTCTTCTTTATTGCGGACTTCGTTATGAGCATAAAGAGCAAGCGGCTTCCCCTTCAGTGCTCACTCACCACAATGCAAACACCCGCGCCTGGATTGATTGCACTCTCTTCTAACTGGGCGAAGCAAAAACAAAAACCAACGTACATTTTTTCCCGCCAAAAAGCAGAACAAAGAAAACAACAACAAAAAAAAACAATTAACTGTAGGCTGCTAGAACCGGCGATTTTAAACGTCTTCCAAAATCCGCCTTATAGCAAGATTTTCCATTCCGATTGAATCCTTCTCGATGTTGACTTCTTCAATCTAGATTTTTGACGGTCAAAGCGAAATATCCGTGAATAAGAATGATTATATCTCTTTTGTGCTAGCTGGGTTCGGGTGCTATCCTCATCTGAATCCACTCGCCTGGCCGCTTCGTACTTACGACTTCTCGAGGCGTGCGGCTCGCTGCGTCTTCTTGGTTTCGTGCTGACGACGAAGCCTGGCTTCTTTCAGTTTCTCCGACTCACTTTCTATATCTGCCGACGAATCCCATTGAGCCGCCCCTTCTATATATACACGGTGCAACGCCGGCTCCTGCTCTGTTGTTGCAACGCGGTTTCACCGGCTCCTCCTCTGATGTCATGCCAGATGGTGCGGCGAGCGGCGCTGCCAGCGGTGGTGGTTGCTAGACAACGGCTCAGCTCGCGGTGCGGCCACCGGCCACAGCGAAACGGCCAGAATAGGGCCAATGTAGCTCTCGCTACAAAAGAAAACCTGGTATAGGGTACTTCGCGAGTCCTTTATTCAAGCTATATGCTCTCAGCGCGCGCAGCACAGTCGCTGCGCGACTATATACAGGGTGCCCCAGGTATCTTTAGCCAGGGTTTAAAAATACTCCGATGCGCTCTAAGAAGATGCGACCAAATGCATTTTTCTTAGCATCGTATGGAGTGAGTCAGACTATTTCTTGTGTTCCGATTAATTGGTTAATTAGTCAAGAATAATTAATTAACTTCCGAAGCAACAAAGTTAGGCAAGTAATTCCTATTGAAAAGAAGTAGACTGGACTGTCAAACGCCCAATTAAAATGTTTCTAACTTTCTATCTATTCATAAATGGTGTTTTCCAGATTACTGCAGATGCCCGCGAAATACCCCCCCCCCCCAAAAAAAAAAAAAAAACACGTGACATACGCGCTTGCGCGCCGCGATTGCAGTGCTCTCAAACTTCGCGCGTACGAACGAACATCGTATTTAGCCGGGTGTACCGCCGCTTAATAGACGACAGGTCGAAGGCGAAGACGTTGGTTGTGTGATTTACGCCAGTGATATCGCTTCCCTCGTGGCCCTTCATGATTGCGATAAGCACTGCAGACGCAGCGAGTATATCGTTTGCGCTGCCGTAAGGAACGGTTGCGTCATTTCGCGTAGCTGTAAGGACAATAAATATGCCCGAAAAAAACTTTTTCAAAACGCTGGCAATGGCGGAATAACGGACACCTCAATGGCCATAGACAGTTTTTTGATTGATGTTACGTTTATTTGGCGACATGCGCTTTCACAACACCTACTCGAAGAGGTCACCTTGTGTTGCGATACAACACTGGGACCTTTTGAGCAAGTTTTCTCTCGCTGCCTTCAGTAAGATCGGTGAAATGTCGTGGCATACTTTAGTTATCCTCTCGTGTAAGTCTTCTGGGGTCGTCGTTTCCCTGTTGTTACGCGATCCTTAATGTAGCCCCTTAAAAAAAGTCAAGAGGGTGAAGGTCGGGCGACCTTGCCGGCCACTGAAGGGGCCCGTTTCTCTCAATCCACTGCCCTGGGAAGTTCAGATCAAGCCATGCGCGTCCTTCGCTAGAGCTGTGGGCTGGCACCCCATCATGCTGATACCACATCGCGCCAAGCCGAGCCAGCGGCATGTCGCAGCGGAAGTCTTCAACAGGCCCTTTAAGAATCTCACTTACGTACCTCCGGCTGATCAGGGTGTTGTTGAAAAATAGTGGGCCAATGATTTTGCTGTCATGTATGCCACACCAAACACTAAAAGACCATAGATATTGGTGGTGGGATTTTCCCAGCCAGTATGGATTTCGGTCACTCCAGTAGTGTGCATCGTGGACATTTACTTGAGAATTTCGGGAAAAGGTGGCCTCGTCAGTCCAGACTACCTTGCCTAGAAAGTCACAATCCTGTTCCACTTGAATCAAAATCCAATTCGCGAAGTCGAGTCTGTTTTGAAGATCCCTGGGCTCCAGGCATTGATGCAACTGCAGATGATAGGGGTGCAGTCCAGCTGCTTGCAAAATCCTCCAGACAGTTGATTTGGACACTCCAGTCTCCGCGCTCACGCTACGTGTGCTAGCGTGTGGATTCGTCGCCATATACGCCAACACATTGAAGCGCAGATCGTCACTTATTGGTGAAGCTCTTTGCCGCTTCCTTACAAAGCAGTCGTTTTCCTTCAATGACTCATAGTTATTCACTTAGGTCATCGGGCTAGGTCGCGTACCAGGGATCCAGCTACGAAATATTCTTGCAGCCTGCCGTCTCTGTCCTCCTGCAGCGCCTAGGGCAAGAACCATGTCTGGTTTTTCTTCGTGTGAATAAGGCATCGCAGTCGAAAGAACTTCGCTTCAACAGCCGACACACGAGTATGTCGCTTTCCGGAACTGTCACGTCTGTCAATCGCTTTATGCAGCGCGAGCGATAACGGTTGATGATTTCGATCGCACGACCACCTCCTGCTTCACAGCCCTATCGCTTTTAAGCGCGGTACACCCGGCTAAATGCGATGTTCATTGGTACGCGCGAAGTTTGAGAGCACTGCAAGCGCGTATGTCACGTGTTTTTTTGTTTTTTTTTTGTATTTCGCGGACATCTTCAGTAATCCGGAAAACACCAATTATGAATAGATTGAAAGTTAGAAACTTTTTAATTGGGCGATTGACAGACCAGTCGACTTCTTTTCTATAGGAATTACTTGCCTAACTTTGTTGCTTCGGAAGTTAATTATTTATATTGACTAATTAACCAATTAATCGGAACACAAAAAATTGTCTGACTCGCTCCGTACGATGGTAAGAAAAATGCATTTGGTTGCATCGTCTTAGCGCGCATCGGAGTATTTTTAAACCCTGGCTAAAGATAGCTGGGGCACCCTGTATATATGGAGATACATAGAGAGGAAACCGAATACAAAATTTATGGGAAGGCCGAAAATGTAATGAAGTGGTGGAAGTTCACCTATGACAGAAGCAACGATGTCCTCTGTCTCCACATGCTTTCTGCTAAGGGCATAGAAATACGACTGAAAAGCAGTGAATTAGGATTTCATTTATCCCACATGCGTAATGGACAAATTGTGCAACAGAAGGTCCCCGGATTGATGTATGTGGGCGACGTGGTGCAACTAGCGGGTAATGCAAGAGATTTACCGACACTTGCGAACATTTGTGGCAGCGCAGCGACAAATCTATAGGCCTTAGGTTTAGCACACAGAAATCGGAAGTCATGATCTTTAATGAAGAGACGAATAATTACATGGTGTCAATACAACAGCAAGTCATATACTTATTGTCATGCAATATAAATACCTCGGCGGTATGCATAAACGGTGGACAGATTTACTGAAGCCCCCACTAAAATAATCTGAAAATAATGTGGAAGCGGTATTCCGCAATATTGAAACATAGAGCACTTTGGGGGCACAATAAATATGAGGTGGTGCGTGAAAGGGAGAGGATGGATTCATACAAATGCAGGGAGGTTAACCATAGGTAGGTCCGGTTGGTTTCCGTGCACGAGGGGAAGGAGTAGGGGCATAAAGAGAGGAAGAGATTGAGAGGGGGAGAGACGAGCACAAAAAAAAAATCAAAGCCCGTTTCTTAAAGAAAGATGGTTGAACGCGAAGCTTTCACCCATGCAAACTGTATCAAGTCAAAGTCCAAAGCCAATGACACCCAACGAACCCAAGAAATGCTAAGCGACCCGATGGGATGCAAATGTGATTTGATAGATTGTTTAGGATTGCATTTTTTGAACGTTGAAGTTGAATGAGGGCACATTTCGTTAAGTTGCATAGCCTTTATTTTAGATCTTGCCACCGTTGATTTCACGCACACGCTCTCACGGACTACATGCCGTTGCCGATACACGCGATCGGCCTTCTACGGGCACGATCATGCGCTCGCGCTTACGTTCGCGTACGGCAGCCTCTTCTGCCGTTCGTTGCACCTGCATCCTACCTATGGTGACGGCCGGGAATGCATTGCGTGACGCGCGTAATGCAATGCACAAATATAGAGTACGTCTGGGTAGCGTGGCGTTGCAGTTCCCATTTTTCTTATCGGTGCAACTGCGAATTGTAAAGTGGAGTGTTCTACGATTGTGTGCGCAGATTCGCAGATAGTTCCATTGTACAAGCTGGCTTTCCTGCAATGCGTTTTCGGCACTCACGGATGAATCAGTCAGACATAGAAAGCTTCGCTTTAAAAACCGCGTGCACTACCAAGCGGTAGGGGGCGGCGTTCATATCGTGAAGACTCGTAGACCACAGGAACCTTAGAAACGCAAGTAAGGCCTTCAGCGCGGATGTCCTTTGGGAGCACTGACCTAAAGCTTTCAGTCCTGATAGTCGTCCAGCTCTCTGTATATCACTTGTCTCTCTGCACTATAGCGCGGGCAGACACAGATAACGTGTGAGAGCATGTCATTGCTGCTTTACATGTTGCACATGGAGCTGTTGGCCATTCCAATAAGGAAGGCATATGATTTCCTTAATTCCGCGCCTACCCACAGCCGGTACAGCATGGTCTCTTCACGTCGTGGTAAACCTGGCAGTAGATGCATCTCTATATCCGGGCACAGTGAACTGAGACGACGCATGGTGAAAATGTTCGAGTCCCACACGGGCAAAGAGCATTCACGGGACATGAATCGCAGCCCAGCCGCAGTGTCCGTTCGCGAAAGCGCAATCAAGACACAATTACCACTTTATTGGGCGGATCGGGTGGCTTCGTCGGCGCTGTCATTCCCATTGATGTTGCAATGTCCAAGGTGGTGCGTGAAATCTGTAAAGGAGTAATGGTGCCAGCGCTAACGTCCGCAAATATTATTCTTTGCTTAAAGTCGATTTCTTGTCGCTGTTAGAAGTTAACCAAAGATTGGTAGGCCGGTTGGCTTTCGGAGCTCACGGCAAAACCACAAATAAGGCAGTGCAGGGTAACATTGGTTAGGCCTTGTTTGAAGTCAAAGCAGCGCAGATCAAAATTTGTTTTGAAAAAATACTCAGGGGCATGGATCAAAATAAATGGGTGGCTAAAGTGCACAAGTCTGTTCACCTGAAAAGCGTGCACAAAGAATGGAGGAAGATGTCAATAAAGTTGGCAACTAAGTACAGGGTAATTGAAAGTGAATATAGACAACCAGGAGTCATGAGAAAGAGAGAGTAATAGAGACAGTGAATGGGATGCAAAGAATGGAAACAAAAAACCTTGGACGTTTACAAGAATGGGAAGAAATTATAAGGGAATATCTGTACGATAACAGAAAGGGCCGTGCCTTGCTATTTGAGGCTCGAGCTGGTTGCACAAGAACAAAAACATACCGCAGCTAATATTCGAAACAAGGTGAGGCGTGTGTGGGCTGCAGCAAAAATCCGCAGACCACTGAGCACGCCCTAATGGAATGCGAAGATATTCACCCAGTGAGACCTGGAGGTAACGTACACCTTCGAGAAGCGCTTTGATTTAAAGGGTACGGAAGCATCAACCGTTCAGTAGGCGGGATAAGCAAGAGATGGTTAGAGTGTTGGTGGAAAAAAAGAATGGGAGAAATTCACACGACCAGATCTGTTACAGGCATAGGTAGCGATACAAGGTGGATAGAGAAGTATTGAGGGGAGAAAAGAAAGATTATGCAGATGTATGCAAAAATGCTAGAATGAAAAACATGTACAGTATATCTGATTAAATCAAGCAGTCTAGGTGACTGTTTGTCACCGCCCTGTTTCAAATGAGGTGCCAATAAATCATCATCATCACCTGCTGTGAATCTATATAACTGAAGGCACCGGAGCTTTGAAGTGAGTCGTTCTGTGCACATCGACTTGCTGCTTCGTTTACGTGACTGTCTGTGTCACTCAGGGAGACCGATTTATTTTTATACACAAAACGACCGAAGCTCTCGAGCCAAGCAATTCTCTTCATTTAAGGAGGAGTGGCACCAATTTTATTTTCTTTTCGTTCGCCAAATCATGATCGGTCGATAAACAGAGTGTGGCTGATGCTCTTCGAACCGTCGCGCAACAACGCCTTGAAGACAGTCATTCCTCACAGGGTTTAGTTTCTTGGAATCTGGCATCAGAAGGGACTCTTTATGCAATCCACAAGAAAGGACTGGGGTCGTATTTGGTAAGATCTTTTGTGTAATTCCATTCTTTTCGCATCATTTATCCCGAAGAGGTTCGTGGAGGTAGGGGGAGTGCGACTTCGTGTGACCCAATGACCAAGGGTAAAAAATAGAAAATGAACACAGAATCGTACAAAATTTGCCCCTAAGTCGTTAGTATACATTTGCACCATGTACTTTTTGTCGCCTCATTTGAGCTTGACGCTCCATTTCACGCTGTTCAGCTTGTACCCCTCCTACGAAGCCGGTTACTAAAAAACTATATATATATATATATATATATATATATATATATAGGAAAAACAGCCCTTGAATCTTCGCTAATTGCCCCTCAATGCAAATGTTGTCGTGGAATCTTTCCGAATATATGTAACGCTGTGATTTTCACGCCGTTCTTATCTGACAACACGTGATAGCGCGTCGAAGATCCGCACTGTTGCAAGCACTCACTATAGAAGAGAAATGCGCAGTTTGCGGGGTACCAACGGCTTGTCATGCTTTGTTTCCGGCTGCCTTATTAAACGCCGGTAAACCTATTCAATGCTGGGGACATCATTCAGTAAGTGGAAAGTTTCATTTACGACTTGAAATTCGCAATACGCAGTTTCTATAAAAAGCTTGAAAATATCACTACAGCGATGTCTGTCTGCGATTGCAAAAGCTCTCATAATGCTATTGCTAACCAGACAGTACTGTATTTGTACTTGATTTTGTGTTATTGCGATAGCAACTATATAATGACGAATCGAGGTGCATTCATGCCACCGTCTTCACCTTGCTGTGCCGCTATCGAGGGTGCATGCGCGGACGGGCGCTGAGGGTTAGAGTGTCTCCAGAGACGCGGAATTTAAACGTTTGGGCACGAAAACGGTGAATCCAAGTGGACGCACCGTCAACGCTCGGCTCAATCGCCTCTGTGGTGGTGCCAGTGCATCGTGCTGCCTTCCGCTGCTGACATGAGGGCTGTATACGCGCGCATACTTAAAGCACACTATTGTTCATGCCCAGTTGACGTGAGTATGCACTGGTCTGATGTACAGTAAACGTCAAGATAACGTTTTCTATTAATTGGCTGGGCGCTGACTAAGGTCGACGCTTTCCCGAGGGCATCCTCTCGTGCACCATCGAGGTACGACGCCACCGTTTTGAGAAGGAGCTGTTCCTGCTGCCCAGCTGAAGATGAGCCTTGCATGCTGCGTCGCGCCTATCATGGCGCATCCGCGTTTAGTTAGACCAGGCCAAGGAGTTGAAGCGCAATGCTAAACATGGGTATCGCTGTGCAATGCTTCGCCCTTCGACCGCAAACTTGTTAAGCTTCACGGAATCACGGTTATTGGAGAAGTGAACAGCACCAACAACGCTAGTAGCGAGATAACGAGAAAAAATTATTTTAGCTGTTTAGTAAGTCACCCTTGTAAAACACCAAAACGCCAACCTTATAATAATGGTAGAGAAGGCTTGGTAAACGAGAAAACACGCAAAAATGAAAGACGGGTGGCGACGCGTCGACAACGGGCGGCCTCGGAGTTCCCGCTTCAGCTCGGTGCCACGTTATGGATTTTTGACGGCGTCTACTCGGGCGTAGTTAACTTTTTTATAGGCAGAGACGGCCTACATTACGTTCTAAAGCAGCCAAGGACGGAACTTAGCAATTTCCAAGTACCTTTACTAAGCTAAAACGGCCCCAAAACTAAAAGATAGCTTTGAAATCGGTGAAGTCACACTGATGTGCTATAGCGTTGGCGTATCAGAGTGATATCAAAATAAATATAACTTTGACCTCCATTTTCTATTGTAATAGTGAGCATATTGCGGCTAAATTAACGAGAATACAATTTTGAAACAATATTTCTTATCGGTCTAAACTACTTGGTGCTTCTCATTTTTTAGAGCGCAGGTCTTAAGCGCCCATTCCTGCGGCGAGCGTCGTCGTCGGCGTAACCGAGCGAACGAGCACAGCGAAAGATGAAAGCGAACGCGGTGCGCACCAGGGGCTGAAAGACGCGAGGTGGAAAGGGGAGGAGGAGGGTGCAGTGGAACCATGAGGGGGAAAACGGAGGAGTAGGGTTTGGCGAAAGGGTGAGAAGAAAAGCGCAGTGCGGCGACCATGGCTACGAGAAGGCGCCAGAGTAGCGCGCGTCGTCGGGGCGGCTGCTGTGAGTCGCGCCCACGCGTCACCCACGCGCTGGCTCTCGTCATCTCCAGATTAGCCAGGCAGTCGAGCCGCATTTCGCTCCGTTTGCGACGTGCCACACGAGACAAATTGTCCACGCCAGCCAATATATCACGAAATGAGAACACGTACAGAGCTGCTCTCAAATTTCGCGTTAGGGAGCATCGTAATCGGCGGTGATTTTCTTTTAAATTGTAATGAACATAAAAGAAAGAGATGTAGTCACCCGATAATGGTGACGACTATACTCCTTTGGGTCTCTTTAGTATCCCCTTAAAAATTAAATTATGGGGTTTTACGTGCCAAAACAACGATCTGATTATGAGACACACCGTAGTGGGGGACTCCGGAAATTTGCACCACCTGGGGTTCTTTAACGTGCACCTACATCTAAGTACACGGGTGGTTTCGCATTTCACCCCCATCGAAATGCGGCAGCCGTGGCGGGGATTCAATCCCGTGACCTCGTGCTCAGCAGCCCAACACCATAGCCACTGAGCAACCACGGCGGATAAGTATCCCCTTAACACTCAGCACTTTCGAAAGAGTAATTACAAAGTTATTCACCTCTATGTGGATACTTTGACATTATAACAGTACATGCTCAGTAGTTCCTGCGCTATTTCCATAAGCTACAGACTAGAAGTCATGGGCCAATTTTCTCCCAAAGCCCCGTGCCTAGAGAATCACTTACCCTTATATGGGTTCAGACAGTGGTGCTGCAGGGCTTTGAAGTATTACAAAGCTTTTCTCTTTTGATTTCATTCAATTGTGTTCGATATAGTTCCATAGCTGACTGTCTCTCCATCGCCCGAATCTCCACTGTGCTGCTTCCAGGTCCCAGATTTTCTGCTGCTGTCGAAGTGTCTGTCTGTTTACGTAGTAATGTAATCTAATAGTAATGTAATAATGTAATGTAATCGTTGCTGGTAACCTTTGTGATACATTTACAAATTTTCTACACCGTGAGTGAATGTTTCTCAAAAGTTGTGGTCATTTTCTAATATTTTTCAATCCCTCTAAGTGAGAATGAGCAAGATGAGTCTGTAGGCAAATGCGGGCTATCGCCGAGATCTTTCACACCCGTTTCTGGGCATATTTTCTGAAAGCTTCTACCGAAGAGCTGAGCCTTGCTAGTGATAGTCGGGATGCTAACTTATTGAACATTATCAGCTGCTACGTCACCCACCACAGTGGTATGTACTGCTCCAGCTTGAGCTTCAGCCGTCACTTAAAGTTAGATGCATTTTGAACATTGCTGCAAACCCATTATGCACTTATCACGATTACGATGATGACGTGATCATTCACTTTGAAGCTGCAGGTGGTGACACATCTCGTCCAGCTTCTTATTTTAACTTTGTACCGTGACTATGTTGTTAAGTGAATATGCTGTTAAGTACCTTCATACTCTAAGCTATACTTACTTCCGTTTACATAGGCCTAAAAAAACTGTATACAACGCGGTGTTTTGTTTATAAGCAGTTGTTATCTCCATAGAACACGTGTAACCTGTTGAGTGCGTATGTTCAGTGCGTAACCTGTTCAGTGCAGATTGCACACTGAAGCTTAATGCGGTGCAAACCTGAAACTACACCAACTAAGGCGTTCCAATTTAAGACACTGATCCGCTTTATGAATGGGCCGCAAAGGAGTGCATAGTACCGATAACAAAGACAGCATGAAAAACTTCCTTATTGTGCAGTGTATTTGCGCTAGCTGTTGCGCATCCGGCCGGCCCCGTTAACTGTTGGGGAAGTTACTGTGATATAGATAGTTATTTTAACTTCGAAACTGTTTCTATATGTCAGTACAGGAAGTTTAAAAAGAGGGATGTCTGGGTTGTGGGAGATAAATTCGCCAGTAAACACCTGTTATCTTGCCGCAGCCTCTGGATTGCAGCTATAATGAGGACTTAGCTAATGTATCGAAGTCACCACAGGATAATAAACTGATGACATATAAAACGTTTATCCGACCAATCATAGAAGATGCGTCAATAGTGTGGGACCCGTACACGAAAGAAAATATTGTCCAGTTAGAAAGTATTCAAATAAAATCGGTCAGATTTGTTTACAGTACCTATAGCTGGCGCGCATCTGCTAGTGCCTTGGTGAAAAAGGCTGAACTGAATTTGTTACAGTCCCGGCGCCATGCTGATCGGTTACAGCATCTGTATGTACTTTATCACAATAAAATAGGAATAAAAAAGGATGATTTTATCCAACCTGTGACCAAACGAACCACACGCTATCACCACTCCAAAAAACTGCTAGACAGTCATTGTCGAATTGATATCTTCAAAAACTCGTACTTTGCGCGATTGGTGCGAGAATGGAACATGCTTCCCGCCGACGTTGTGGAATTCTCGCCTTCGGCTGCTTTCAGTACAGCACTGAAGGCTCATCTGTCGACAAATTAACTAGTCAGAAGACATTAGTTCTTTTGTTTTCTTTTTGCCTATAAGTAAATATTTCTTTTGTTGCCTTGTATGCGTATTTTTTACCCTGTATGTTTCCCGATGTAGCATAAACATTGTATTTGTACACGAAGCCAGTCTAGCTATATTTTTACATTTTATGCGCTAGTGACGTTATGCAAAATATGTGTCGTCTGTATTAGGTTTGATGCTTTTTTGTAACCCACTCCTGCTCGCAGCCTTTCCAGGCTAGCAGTATTGCTGAAATAAAATAAATAAATAAGTATATTAGACTACTTATGGCAAAGTATTTGTAATGGATACAATTAATCCGCTTCTGATCTTGTATCTGCACATCCAATACTTGTTTTCTCAGTAGGCTGCATCTGTAACATAATACATTTATAAAGTGTCTTTGCCCAGCCCTGTACTTAACCATGCCTTGTAACTTATGAAAAGGTGTTGTGTTGCTTTCTGCAGGAGGACCTAGCCTTTCAAAAGTTGCCGGCAATCCCTCCGTCTCAACGCTACCTATCAACCGTGATACGATCGGAAACACTGTCCAGCTAAGAGCAGCAGGTACCAAAACCAATTTGACACGGAGCCCAATATGTTGCCCGGTTTTCGAACCATGACGACCCAAACGGCTTGCCATGCATTTCCCAACCCTGTATATTATTTTGGAGCTCCAGCGTAATCCTGAAACACGTTCAGTGGATGTGGTGCAAGATGCTTTTTGCGCAGCTTCCTAACTGGTGTGAATTGGCATTGTGACATTTGTAACTTTCTTTAGCAGTACGAAAGCCTTACTTTCTACGCCAAAAAAAAAGAAAATTAAAAAAATCTGGGTTACAGCTTTTTGGGTTAGGGCTTTTTAGAGAGACGACCATACATTTTTTTATATTCTTTACTGACTCATCCAAACACTTCCAAAGAGAAATCTCTGGCGGCTGCGCAGAAAGCTTCCAACTAAAGTCCTATGTTATCACACTGCAGAGAAGCAAGAAAAAAGCTAATTATACTGCATAGTTTGTTGTGCCTGTTCCGGCAGGAGTTCTTCCGGCTAACAGCCTTGTCGAAGCTCATGGTTTGAGGTCTTGCTTTGTTTCCCGCTTTCCTGCTTATCAAATAAACACCGTAATTTCATTTCGGTCAGCACCAAACATGTTTTAGCCTCATTTTTTATCTCTTCATAGTAACAAGATTGCAAGATCATGGCATACAAGAAAAAAGAAATGTGTACTATATTCGGACACCACTTTGACTCCTAAGGAAATAAACTCAGCTTGAAGAACTTGGAACAACACGAAACCAGATCAACCTACGTACTACGGAACCAAGTATTCTGTGAAGCTCGCCGTCAAAGCCACTTGCTCAGAAGAAAACAGCAGACGTTCTTTCGCAAGAGCACTATGAGGGGCCGTGGAGGAAACTCTGGTTTCGAGAAAGCATCGAGCTCGTACAGCGAGAAATTTCTTTCGCCCACAGTGCACGTCTTTATACACTCCAAGCTTCTATTTGGGTTTCGCAAACAGTGTGGCTTCTTATGTTGGCATCTTTAATTTCGTCGTGGCACTCATCAGCACTGAGAGTCTGTTGTTGCTATTTTCTGAAAGTTTCTTTGTCGCAGTGATGTCAGCAACGAGGGCCGGCGTCTTCAGACTGCGTCTTTATTGAATCGTGCCATCTGGTGGCTGACAGGATGCACGTTCGCGTTCGGGCACGTTTTGCCATGCTCGTTTCAAGGAGGGTGGGGCAGAATTTTTCCTTTACTATGCTATTTTTTCTTTATTTTCTATTTCTTTAGCCGCCAGAGTGATGTTTTCTCTCCACTGCAGAAGCGTGGGCGTGGTGTCCCTTCTAAGAGACAATTTCTAGCCCACTTTTCTTTATCATTGTGGTGATTGTGTATGTTTACACGATTTATTATAATAACAGCCTACAAATTAGCCTATAGTCACGCGATTCACATGGCTATCCTCTTCGACTCTCTTTGATGTCTCTCTCATATTGTTCATGTGTGTCTGAACATGCGAAAATCCAGCGTCGCATCTGAGGGATTTGTGCTGTTGAGGAAAAGATCACAAATTGAACCTTTGGCTGTACTTGTTGGCTGAAATACCAGTGTCAATACATCAGTTTCGAGAAGCTTGAGAGACACTAGCTCACGTGTAACGTAAACTGAGGGACTCTTCTGATCTGCTGCGCCCGTTGTTGCAGCGCAAAAGTTGTTTGCCGCAATCGATCGGCCTCCTCTGCTCAATCTTTTTCGACCACGCGAGTGGGCATGTTTGTAGCAGAGGGTACGCGATTTTCTATTGCAATAGCATTTGTATATCCTCAATGCGTCGAGCCATATAAGGCTGCCGCATCTCGCATCTACTGCTGCACAGAGGCAAGTTGCATTTCCCATAATTGGTTGATTGTCACGAGAAACCCATTTAAATGTCATGTTGCTGTGTTTCAACATCTAAAAAATGTCATATTCCAATAAAAATTTGTCAAGGTATTTCGTGCATATGTGTTGGACGACTCTAACTATAACGGCTCAGCTTGCTCGCCGCATATTACCTGCAAATGAATATGCCAACAGAATTTTGCTTTCCAGAACGAGATATTGAACGGTTGTGAAATATCAGTAACCTCTTCTAATAGACTTGCAAGAAATAGAGGGCAAAGCATATTAAGTTACACTATCAACGGGCTGCACTGCTGAATTTGAGAATTATAATAATTACCTATTTGGTATATATACACGACCGAGAAGAATCAGGGGACCGGAAGCGTTTGGTTTTTAGTGAAAATCACGTCGGAGCCAACTGGCATTGAGTCCAGATAAGGTGAAAACAGAGCCTGCAGTTGAAAGTATTCTCCACAAAGGTGTCACGCTCGTAAGTGGCGCTAGCTATCGCTCTCAGGGCTTGGTGTAATACACGTACAACTTTACTCATAACAATCTATACGAAAAGGCATCCGGCCCTGTATAGCTCTGTTGGTATAGAGCATCGCAAACGTCATGCGGAGGAGATTTATCTCATCTACTTTCATCACCGTTTTCCTTCATTAAGGAAACAAAGATTATCGCAAACGCAATCCCCATTAATAATTAATTATACCTTAAATAAATAGGAGTTATTTACTCTGTGGCTTCCTTGTCTCTTGGTTTCATATTAGGGTCGCTTGCTGGCAACAATTTGCCGAGCGACATGTCACGAAAGGCTCAGCTTAGCCCCTGTACGTCAGGCGGCTTGACGTCCATGCCAGAAACATGGAATATCAGTTGGTCAACTGGATCTTCAAGCCTTTTCTTTCTTGCTCTTATCCGTAGGGCGCGCAGTTCACGTTAAAGGTCTACTCAGTGATGCGAATAAACGTTACCATGCTATCAAATGAGGGGACAACCTCCTTCAAATACATGTGCATTTCACACATTATCTTAAATATATTCTTCTGTAAGCGCGGTATAATAATTTCCTTGTATTTTCACAAAATTCGAATGAACCGAGAACTCTATATGTTACCACCGTACTTTGTTTCTGCGCGCCATGACCATAATTGGAAAATATGTGAGATATGTTGCCGTACTTCTGTTCATCAGGCGTCTTTTTTTCCTAAGCACTATAGACGGTTTCATGCTTGCTAGAGGAGCAGCGAGCGCGCCGCCCCCAAGAAACTTCCGGTCACGTACCTTATCAGTCTGCTACGCGGGAACAAAAAGCATGTTTTCAAGTTGTTTCAGTGTACAGAAAGTCTCTTTTTACGTTTTCAAATAAAAGAATGACGCATAATGCCTCAAGGCTAATACTTACATTTTTTTCGTGTATCTCACTGGAAACTGCATTTGTAAAACTATGGTTATGCATATAGAGGGTAAAAGTGTTGCAAATCAGAGGGCTTATGTTTTAAGACATGGTTGCGTCTTTGCCAGTTACATTTAGCAGCTACGTCAGTGGGCTAAACCGGAAGCCGTGCAGGGCCTATGTTTGAAATCAGTGAAAAGGTCTATAGGCATGGAACCCATAAGGCATAGAAGCACTATAGCAGCATGGAACCCATTACCCAATTGCATTACTAAATGTCAAACACAGGCTTCTTTCAAAACCTTGTTGCCCGAGATTTTTAATTTGATACTGTCTTGTTTTCTTTGCGATCATTTGCTGCATTTTATTATTGACGGTGTTCCATATTATGGACTAGTTGCCGTAGCATTTTTCTTTCCTTTATTATTCCGTTTAATTTGGTATTTCTTTGGAGTGTTTGTAAGTTCGTTTATGTGGCGAACAGACATATTTATGCAATGCCATATTGGCGCGGCAGAATATGCAGAATAAACAAATAAATGAATCAATATTTAAATACACAAATAAATAAATAAATAAGGTGCTCAATTCAAATCAATTTTATTTCTTCACTTCAATAATCAGAAATGCAGGGAACAGGGACAAAAAGCTATGTCAGTCGACAAGCTTGACAGGATCCCTGTATCCTTACAGACAGTCAATGGCAGCGCGACAGTTGTTATCAATGTTAGCGCATTGTGCAAAACCGAAAACTTCGATTCTAGCGAGAATTCTAAAATCACAGCTTGCGGACTGCAAAAAAAAATCAACAAGTAAACATCATATAGCAAAGTACTAATAAAAGAAAGGCGTACCACATTTAACAAATTCGGAACAAATCAGTAGGGGTACATGATAATGTAATAACAAAACTACCGACAACTGCTTAGAAAGTGAAATATAAAATCACAGTGCCTCATCTCGAAGACAATTACCCACAACAAATGAATTCCTTCAAAAGTCTACTTAATTGATGTTCTATGCTGCTAGAGTCATGATATGTCCTACAGAAAGGTACTAGCCAGGTTGTCTTGCTCCGGAATCTATACGCTATTTCGGCACCGCTCCTTAGGTTGCACAGTGACATAAATGACGTGTTATTATGCGTTAAGCTCATTTTGTAACGGAGCAATATTGGGTACTTGTAGAGCTGCTCGAAAAGTAAGATCCTGTACCTAAGGAATAGATGATGTGACGGTGAATCCCACGAAACGTTTGCTATTTTACGGAGACCTTTCTTCTGTAATCTGTGAATCTAATCTTTATTTATGTGCGACGTTGTACCCCACACTAACAAGCAGTAATTTACTTAGGCGGAAAAATGTGAGTTGCACACTAAGAGCTTCAGTCTCTCAGGTAATACATACATGCAGAGCATCCCAACAATTTTAGTGAGATTACGAAGAATATTCTTAATTTGAGAATTCCAGAGTAAGTGTTCGTTGAATATTACGCCAAGGCTTTTAGTTTCTGACACTGAATACATTTTATTAGGACCGATTTTAAGTATAAAACTGATTAAAATTAAAGTGTATATGTCTGTGGTACTGTGTAAATGGCTTATGAATTTGTAGTACATATTTGCAGTACATTTGCTATACTGCAGTTGTCTCATTTATTGGGAACAATGTTTGCGCCAAGGAAAAGATTATCAAGGCTATCGGAATTTAAAAATAGACTTGTGTCGTCTGCATAGATTATGAATGAAGCCTGTGCCGTTATGTTCACAATATCATTAACATATAGGTTAAGTAATAAGGGCCCTAACACACTGCCCTGAGGAACACCCACTTTCACAGTTTCTATCGCTGAGTATTCTTCGTTTATTACCACAGTTTGCTTTCTATTTGTTAGGTTTGACATCAGAAAATTTAAGGCCAAGCCACGAAATTGGCAAAGCTCCATTTTTGCTAATAATATCAGGAGATGTAATGAATCGGTAGCTTTCGAAAAGTGAACAAAAATGCCTATAATGAGTTGTTTGCCTTCAAAAGGCCTAATGATAATTTCTTTTTGCTTTAGTAGTGCTAATTCTGTGGACAGTCCTTTCCTGAAACCATATTGAGAAGGGGATATCAACAAGTGTTTCTCAAAAAAAGAATTCATACGCGTAAAAATATTTTTTTCGAACCCTTTCGAAAATACAGGTAGCACTAATATTGATCGGTAATTGCACAGGTAGTTTTTATCACCAGATTTACAGACAAATACTACTTTTGCGCGCTTCATATTATCCGGAAATGTTCCGGAGGCCAATGATACGTTAAAGATATGTGTAAGGACGGATATAATACTCTCTACAACAAACGTAATTTGTTGAAATCTACGCCCGTCAATGCCTCTCCCTTTACTATTATTCAATGTTATGAACGCCGAACGAACCTCATGATCACTTGTTGGATTCAAGAGTGCACTGTTAAAGGTAATGCCCCGCAAAGCCAGCTAAAGAACTGCTTTCTGCTTGTATTTTTAGAACGAATACAACTTTATATTTCCACTCACGATGCGGAGTATTGCGACTGGTTTGAAGATGTGCCTTGAGCTTAACTAGTTGTTACATCACGTTATTTAATATTATCATCATTTCCGCACTCGAAAGTGATGGGAGCTTCATTAGCGGGAAGAAAGTGCATAGCATTTTTGACAACTGCCAAAATGATAACTTCCGCTGTCACTACTGTTCCCGTGCCACCGATTGTCGGAAAAATATTGAGGCCTTTTGCGTGAACGATGGCTTTAAGTGTGTAGCACAAAATGAGTCGCATTATAAGGTAAGATGTATGTATTGATTTAACTACTCTGCGGCTTACTGGAAGCATCTGTAGGGCGGTACAATGTTGAAGGGAACGATCTAATGCATTTACCGCACGGCTGCGTAGAAAGGTGCCCGCGCCACCAACCGCAAGTCATCTGCTACAAGTCATCTGCGCAAGTCATCTGCCTGGTGAATGTATACTAGCCGGAATGGATACATTGCATAGCATTACACTTGTGCTCGCTTCAAGAGCGGACTGCCCTGTACCTCAGCGCATAGCATGTGCGAAGTCCAGAAACTCCGACTTTTATTTTTAACAGGCATGTAACAACGTCTATTTGATGCCTGTTCTTGGAGAGATAGAAAATTGCACCCGAATTTCCCGTCCAGCAACGGTTCTTTACCTAATTATCCATCGTAGACATCCTTTGTTCGACAAAAAAATTGCGGCAGAACTCATCTCACGACGAATGTGGACGTTAATGTGATCAGCAATGAAGCAATGTAGCTACACACAATATTGCCACCGCAGAGAAGCGCCATGTATGGGGCGTGTATATGCAGCCGGACTCGCCCCTGGCGCTTCTCCTTGGGCACGCTGTATCCAACGCGTTAAGTCCAAGCGCGGCGCTTGTGTGACTATAACATTGAGACGAGTTTGCTTGATTATATTTGATGCGGGTTCAATATCGCCCAGCCCCGACGAAGATTTATATTACTTTTAATGCGATTAGAGTTCTTAGGTTGCTGCGCGCACTTTCTGGGGGCCGCCTGTAACCACTGCCACATACCCAGTGAACCAAGCTGTACTGACGGTTGGTTTCAAACCGTGTTACATCGACACAGCAGCAGCCCAATGCGCTACCCATTAGACCATGAAGTGCCCACCACCAGTAACACAGGTTGGCCTGAAACGGGTTAAATGATGAGCGGCACATATGCACTGTCACATACCCGTGACCCAAGTTGACCCGACGATTGGTTTCGAACCCAGTTCCCTCATTACAGCAGCGGGATGCTCTAACCACTAGACCACAGACTACATGGAGAGCCAAGTTGGTGGGAAAAACAGTAAGAGATATCGCCAAACCGACAGCCCTGGGAAAGTGATAAAGTACCCCAGTAATTGTAACCGCATAAAAAACTTCGGGTCGGCTGTATCAGGGACACAGCCGCCGGGGTTACGTTCTAGAAACGTCTTGTGCGCGCTGCAGATGGTCTATGGGGACTAGGTTAGAGAAGTGACGTAACCGAAAGCAGAAGTTGTATTTATTCATGCATTAACATTCTAAGGGTACTTCACGCCCTTTTCGGGGGCTATATATGTATGTATGTATGTCCGTATGGACTAGGTAGGTACCCCTGTACAATCCAACTCTTTGACAGCGACTTCGAGCACTGTGCATGTACCACTCGGTCCGTGCTGGTCTTCAGTGAACCCCTTTGATGCCAACTTGGGTCGGTCACTGGGTGTGTACCAGTAGGTGTGGGCCGCCTTGCAATGGAAGTCGTTGACGCCAACTAGGTAACTAGGTGTGTGCTACTGGGAACGTGCCGCTCTACAATGACGAAAAAGATCCCCTAAATTTTGCCGATGCTTGGCGGAATCGAAGCCACGTCACAAGGGTTCCTGAACGACAGCCACCCGGCGTGTATATAAGGCTGCGCGACAGATGCACTGGGCTTGTAGCGCTTTCAATGAACGCCTTCCACGCCAACGCTTTAGCGAGCTGTGCCATGAATGCACTGGGTATACGTGCCGCTCTTCAATGAACCTCTCGCCAACACAGGTCTCCGAAGTATGTGCCACTGAGTGTGCGCTAAGCGAGGGAACACTTCGGAGCGTTCCCAGGCACCAGCGCGCCACGCTTCTCGTCTCAGATGCCACGCGCCGACTTCTTGCAGAGTTACTAGATGGCGCAGCTTGCCCAGGAAGAAGCGTGAGAGAAGATCCCGGTTGCCGTATGACGCTTTTCTCAACGTTCGCACGCACCGGTGCGCCATGAATTTCGGAGGCCACGCGTAGGCTTCAAGCGGGGCCGCTAGGTGGCGTAGAGTATTCATAGGAAAGCGCGAAAGAGGAGTCCCGCTGAAACAAGCCTCAAACATAACTGGTGGCAAACATGGTGGCAATACGTTGTCGCTATATTGATACAATGCTACATGGCCGTAGACAGTGATCGTGAGTTGGGTTCTGCCGAATTTTTCAGGCACTCGAAAGCTTACATGCCTAACTTATATGTTACAGCTAGTTGCCGTCTTGCGGTCTAATTTGCAATTGTTCTCACTCCCTAATCGTAGTGGGCCCGTTTATTTTGCAGAGAGTCTTTGGGCACTAGAGTGAAACAAAAATTACGCCCTTACTGGTGGCGCCCGAAAGTGCCCTGCGCCGCTTGAGGCCGCCGCATCTTGTAGATGGTTGAGTCTCCTGCGCTTGCCTCAAACTCCTGCGATTCCGCTCCCTATGGAGAGGAACATGTTCCGCAGGGATCAAATCAGTAGGACATCCTTTTGTCTTGCTGCCCGGTCTCTCCCCGCCATTTCGGAACCATACGTACGTTTTGAACGCGTGGGAGCTATATATCCGCAAGCATGAAAGTTCTCCAAAAAACTGCACACTCGTAGGCCTTATAACTCCTGATGAGCTGTGGTTTGAGTTTGATGGATTACACTCTATGGCTGAGCGAGCTGTCTCAAACGCGACAACTCCCGCTACGGATCTACACATTTACTGCCGAACTGTGCCTCTCTGAAAGACGCGCGAGAGGCTCTATTTATCCCCGATTGAGTCAGGCGTGGAGTGACAACGACACCAACTGTGAGCGCGGCACATCCTGTGATCGATTAATAGCTTCTTTAGTCTACACAACGATATCTAAGTAAGACGCGTGAGTAGTATGGTTGCAAAGATGGTAGCGACAATGCTATAACATTGTTTTGTTACAGGCGGTTTTAGCAAGCGACCCCCTGTGTCCAATTTTGAAGACATTTCACGTCAAAAGTTTAAGAAGGGCGGCCAACTGCGCATCCGAAGTTGCGCTTCCTATTTTGAAGTGAAATAAATTTAGGAAGCCTTTCTCCATCACGGCTCAAGCATACCGCAAGTAGTGATAGGCACTGTATAGTACCCCCAAACATTATGAACAAGGCGCTGTTTTGCCACGAAAACAAAATTGCTTTCAGGATAACGAATGTCTATGCATGGAAAAAGTTACTCATCCATTTTTCATCCTGACGTTAACACCTCATGTGTTTCCATCAGCATATTCGCGAATCCAGCATGAGCTGATTTCGCGCTCCGTTTGTCATTAGTTGTCAACGCCAACTTTCGCTTGAAAAGGTGATGTGCTGTTGCTGAGCTCTCAGTGCAAATTTGGTTTCAAAACGTTGCATGGAACGAGTAAAATAGGCTACTCGAAAAACCTGCGCGTTGGCAGTTACAAAGTTTGTAACGTTCCCATGTCTCGCTTCAAGATTTGTAACTCGGGTTCCTACGCTTTCGTTTGAGTCTTTCGTTGCCAAATGTTCTCGAAAAAAAAGAAAGAAAAAAGAACAGCTGTACAGGACCGCTTATTTGCCCACATAAATTCATGCAAGCATGATGGTAACCCCGCGCCTATTGCTGAGCAGACGAATCGTCGTGCAAGAAATAATAATACGACGCTTACTCAGAGCGCTCGTATTACAAATTTATATTGCTTACTATGTATTTCAAGCGTACGTGCAACATACGCCCCTCGTACCCACAGCAAACCGTATACACGTCGTGGAGGAAGTATTGCTTCAGGAAAAGCCTTGAGGTCTTTCGCTCGCGACGAAGCGCAAGGTGCAATCATTCACTTTAGTTTTCGGGAAAGTGCCACAAGGTATTAATGAAAGAGTGCGTTGAGCGCGCCTTAAATACTGGGCCGTAAACCATGCGCATGGCGTTCTCGCAAACCTCATAGACGCTGATGTTTTTTAGTGAATAAGACAACACACGGGCAACATATAAGGCTAATGCCTTGTCATTTAATGTCGGTTTCCGTCAGCTTTTCGAAAAGTGCACTTTAATTTATTCACCAATGGCAACGCATGTTCTAGTTTGTTTCGACGCTGCTGACATGCCACGTGCGAAATCAATTTTTTTTCCTATCACAACAACCAATACCTTAACAGATATATCTAGTTTAGGGATTGTTTTTCAGCTTTCACTTCTCGTGTATTTTTCTCGGTACCTTGTTAGCTGAATTCTTATCATTTTCTTGAACTAAAAGAGATATAAACGAAGATATGACATCGGTAAAAAATAAATTAGGTTTTATTATTGCACTGCACTGTGTATATACAGAAAGCAGTGTTTGGTTCACGTCAGCATCACATTTTTCTGGAGTGGACTGCGAAGGTGTTGTCGACTTTAAACAATTTGGTCAGGCTTGGTTCCTAGAAGAAACTTTTTTGGCAGTTACGGTTGTAGCCTGGAAGTAAAGAACAGAAAAAAAGGCTGATATATTATTATTCCACAACGATATCGCGGACGATGCAGCGGGGTGCATGTTAGTTTCTACAAACTAGTTAGTTTTTTGCAAAGATGTCACAGTTTTTTCCGATTTTAATAGAACGTAGATAATGTAAAAACTATGATACTATAAGTGCGAGTACAATCCTGTTAAATACTTTGGGCTGAATTAGCCTGCAGTGATCACGAGCCAAGCTTGCAAAAAAATTGTACATTCCGCTACAAGTCCAGGAGCACTGGGTCCTGCATTGGGGCTCTTTTCTTGATTTGATAATCTTAGCTCATTTTCGCGGAACAAGTGTCCTGCCAAATTAAGAAATTCTTGATAGTGCCAGGCTACTTTGGGAATGCGCTACTCGTACAAGAGGCTAGTCAGTGGTGCGATTGTCATGCCAAGGGAAAGAAAAAATTTAAACGTTTTGCTGCGTGCGAGAACGTCCCGGGATGGTAATCCAGGAAAAATACTCTTGGTATACATAGTGTGAATACCTTTTATTTTCATTTTGACAATCAGCCCGTACTATCAGTAGCGTCCGGGTCCAATACGTATATGTAAGATAAATGACTCAGCTACATGCGCAACCTATTTATCTGAAGGTACGCTGAATCTTCCAACATAATTTTGTCTGCCACAAACGGAAGGTCTGTGCCAAAACAGAAAGTCTCTTCTGCGAAATAATATCCCCCCACAGATGCGCATTGAATTGTGTTGTTTAGTAAATTACTGGAACGACCAAGGAAATAGCACGAAAATAAATAAAAAAAGAAAAACTGGCGAAGTTCAGATTTACAGAGAGCTGTGTCTGCATATACTTTTGACTTTGCCCAGTCTTGTCCTTTTTTGTTTCGCTCTTTCCTTCATGTTGCAATATCGATCTATGTGGCCGGCAAATTGATTATTAACGCAACGTGCTTGAGCAGCAACGACCGAAACTTACTGGAATGGCGCTCCTCTTTCTTCAGCCGAGGTAACCCCCTTGCAATCCGTGTTGGTTGTAGAAGCCGCCGGCACCACGGTTAAAGCCAGTGTTGAAGCCTCCATAGCCGGAGCCATATCGGTTGTAGGTGGTCTGGTCGAACCCGTGGTTGGTGCGGTAGCCGTCGCGGTTCCTGAAGCCTTGGACATTGTTATAGGCATTCGCGCTGCCGAAGCCTCCACTACCCTGGTTGAAGCCAGACACGCCGCGGTTGAATCCATAGCCGTTGGCACCGGCTACGTGTCCAAAGCCAGTGCCGAAACCAATACGGCTGTCCACTTCCTCCTTCTTCTCTCCAGTAGCAGGTTCCTGCTCGGCAGCTGGCTTCTCTTCGGTAACAGGCTTGTCCTCGGCATGTGTCAAAGTGGCTACGGCCACAAGGACGGCTAGCACAAACTATTAGTTCGCAGGGAAGAGACAAAGAGTAAAGCACATAAGTTGCGTTAGCATTGACAGGACATTTCCAAAATAGCTTACACGCCGAAATGCACTCGTATTGTATTGTGAATAGGCGAAGAAAAAAATTGAGACAGAGCTTAGTTGTGCTGAGAATATCTATGGAAGGCTACTCAACAAAAGGATACCAGTTCAGCTGATCCCGGCAAGCTTTTACAAGCGAATATTTACCGGATGGCGCTCTAATTGAACGCCCCACTGCGTGGTATTGACAGGGCAATCACTTGTGTCGCAAAACCAAGTTATTTTGTCATTGTCATCCAGCAATGCTGTCTCAAATTACCTGGCTGCCACAAGAGCATCTCGCCAGTTAACTGCAAAGACTGGCATGTGAGAAGTACGTAAGCTCGTAGCTTGTTCGGTGTTGTATTCAGCGCATTATTGCTATATTTGTTTTGTCACTGGGGCCAAAATGCGTTTTCTAATTCCTTAATATTTTGCAGCTTTGAGTGGTGACATTCCCGTAATCACTTCACAGCGATAAAAACAATTTTTCTTTTCTGTCAGCATCTGCCCTAATGAAGAGTAAAAAGCGAAAAGAAAACTATGAAGGCACCCTATTTGGTACGTAAATAAAATGAACAATTTTACGTGGCAGCGCTACTTCAGCATTAGTTTTCACAAATCCTCAAGCCATGTGCGCGGCACTCGGGCAGAACCTCTAGATAACCAGTTCGTTAACAATGACCAACGATTTCTGCAAAGACAGTAAAGTAACAAATACTAGACTTACATGGACAGAAAACTCGGGAATCGTGACATAAAGGTACACGATTCCTTCACTTTCTGAACATTTGAATATTGTCCGCCGGGTGAATAAACTGAGAATATAAATGGTCGTAGCATAACACAACTCACCAGTTTGCGACCCATCTTTTCTGGAGGGAAGGTTGTGTGACTGGCTCTCTTGGGGCGCTTTGACCAAGGTTGACTCTCCGGAATACTCAGGGGCAACTTTTATAGCCCCCCAAACGTTGACCCATTGGCTGGGCCTTTCCCACTTAACAGCCAGTGGCAGCATTTTATTTGTGTACGTTTAGATCGGCTTCCCTTTCATCCGGTCAACACCCTCGCCCTCGTCTCCAGCCGGTCCACCTGCCTTAGCCGCCGTAGTGGTTCTGCCCCCAGACTTGGCAATCCTCTTGCGTCGCCCTAAGGACACATCCACCGGAACACAAAGCGGGGAAGGGTTAGGAGACCGCAGGAGAAAGATACAGTGCACGCCCTTCTTAGCTGAAGACCCGGCGAGGCGCTCCTTGCCAGGTACGTGGCAAAGGGAGGGCAGAGAAGACAAAACGCGCAGCCCGGCTTCGTCTCCGCCGGTAGCGGAGAAAACCGGTGACGTTCATGACCGGAGATGGGCCAGCGGCTACAGAGAACGTGCAGGGGGAGGGCAACCGAGAGGAGGCGAATTCGCTGCCGCGGGGAGTGGTGATGTTGCTCGCGCGCGTGTGTTCTTGCTTTTTTCTTTGCTATCGAATTCCTCGTCCGGTCTGACTCGCCGGCACCACGCGCGCGCGACGTTGTTGCCTCCGTTTGCGCTCGGTCGGTGGTGCGTGGCCGTGGTTCGATGAGGCAGCTCGCTGCTCAGAGAAGAGAGAACGAAAAAAAAAGAGAGAGAGAAAACGTTGCTAGGGGATGTATACACAGAAAGATGCGTAGGTCTCCGGGAATAAGGAGAATAGGCGTGGAGTGGAGGTTGCGTCTATAGCGAGCGCCTCCGAGTTGTGGACCCCTTCTAAGAAAAATGTCGAGGTCGGAACGCTAGGTACGAGTGTCTTCGGAACAGTGGAGCTTTGACGAGAGCGCACGATAAGCAAGATAGACGACGAGTGGGTGATCTTCGGGCACGTGCGGTCTTTCACCCGAAATACAGAGTAGTCGCAACCACTTTTGTTAGACACATTACAGACCGAAGCTGCGACCAGGTCAGAAGAAATAACCGGTGTAACCTTGTCAGCCTGAACCGCTCTCGCTAAGTGCACACACGAAGCGTATTTTGTTTCTTTTTAGCTTCGACGGAGTTCGCAATGTGCATGTGCTCATGATTGTGTGTCAAGCCTTTCGGAAATAAATGCCTAATTCATTTATTACTTAAAATCGCACATCGGGCACATAGATGTTAATTAAATTAGAATCGTGAAACGGTCTTAACGCTCAAATGATTACATTACGAACAGTGTTTTTTCACCTAGTATGCGAAGTTTAACATTTTTTATACTAGAAATTAATCCAACATTCGCCATCTGTGGACGTTTTACAGTAAACGAGATAAGTGATGAGCTCGACATAACGACCAAAGTTTGCACATGTCGCAAAACTAACAGAATACTATAGCATAAGCATCAAGAATGTGTGCGTATAAAGCATCCCCGAATCTTCTGTATTGTTCTGTGTGAACAGGACTAATTTACTTCAAGGAAAAGTGTGAAGTTTCAGTTTCTTTACAGAGAAAGACTTTATTAGCGACGGAACAGGTTGCTCCGGCTACTTGGAAAGCTTCCTCCTTGGAATGTGAGAAATAGAGTCCGCTGTTTGCTCAGTGCATTCACTCACTGAGTGTATGTTATGATGACCGGATGTCGGAAGGACGCGGATAAATTAAAACGAGTGTATATATTAAATGAGAAGAAATGACTCTCCGACGGACCCTCCATGGAGTTTCTATTTAAAAATAAACATCTTGGATCACACAGGACATTAATGATCCTATTAGGGATAAAAATAGATCAGGCAGGAGTCCAATATCAACATTCAGAACAATAGTTTTGTTTTCGCGTTTAACATAGGCCGGCTATTCTTGAGGGAGGCCTATCAGGAGAATGACATAGTCGAAAGCGATACGGCCGCTGCGCATGAAGTCATATTTGCTCTCGCAGGTGTGAGGCAAAAGAGCGTGTTGTTTTATACAGCCGATATTAACTTTGGTCACCTTTTCGCGGCCTAATGGCACAACGTCCAGTTTCTAAACCTCATTTGGTTTTCTAGAGAACTAATGGTTAGCAACGCGCAAGCTCGAAGCGCCAGTGGAAAAGCACACACGTAATGTGTCCAGTGACCCATTCGATACACTGCACTTGCACTTAGGCTGCGTAACATATAGAGAGGCATACGTTTGCGAAGGCTTGACCAACTTGACTACTTTTGCAGCTGCATCTGTAAAAAGAGGAATCAGACATCAGTTGCAAAGGGTTAGAAATAAATACAGTAGCGCCAGACGTTACATTCATGACCCTGTGGATCCAACGAAATGTTTCCTTCCATTAATCTGGCTGCTATAAAAATGAATTGTCTATATTCCTCAAACAGACTACTTTACCATGTCGGAGAGGTTCCTTTTGGCATAATACCCTATATCATAGAGACTATATACTGCTGAAGCTTCCCAACAAGTGCACTTCTATTGCTTCATTTTTGTTCCAAAGGCATCCAAACGGGTTCTTTGTAGGACATCTGAGACGTCATTCAACAAAAAGTTTAATGTTGGAATACGTACAGGATGCTATACATTGTCATAATCGCATCAGAGAAAAATGTGTACAGGCTCCCTATAAAATGTCTAGAAAATGTTTTGTCACGAAAGATCTGAGAATAAGAAACCGTGGGACCACTATTTATTAGTGTTAGCCAGATCGGCGGTCTACTCGTCGCCGTCGGAGTGTCGACTTGTTTGTGTAAAGAAAGGTAAAGGAAAGTCTGAATGCCTATAGGATCGGCTCAGTGCGCAGCTTTTGGGAGCACTCCGCCAAATGACGTAATGCGCCATTTAAGTGCGTATATAGTCAATTACCTTTGTAAAAAGATGGTGTTACTAAATACGCTATATGTGGCAAATAACTAGTGCATAATGTAAAAGCAAGACGTCAAAACACATCATGCCGGCTGTAGTAAGTGCAATCATTCAGCTAGTGTTTAATTACACCTCGAATTCTATTATTGCAGTTGTGTCGCCTTATATTAAGGCCAAAGGCAGCACGGCATGGTGGGGAGTTTCGTAGACGTGCCCCCTTGGAAGGACAGAAGATTACAAATATTTCTGAAATACTGTGTCATCACACCTTGGATAATGTCGGTTTTCCTCATCCACGCCAACAGTTTGAAGAACCGCATAGTGTAATGTCAGTATGAAAAATTACTGATACAAATATTATAGGCCCTGAGCATAAATGTAGCAATTATTTACTACTGGGGATGTTAAAAGTTCAGTTTGAGCAAATGGAAGCAGCCGACTTCACGGTGGTATGTTGCAGCTATATGTATACAATGCAGTCCACACTGATTAATGGTAGCATGATAGGACGCTAGGAATCGATTCTTCATTGTTGAGAACTATCTCAACGATATACACGCAAGTCTGTGATTGTAATGTAAGTTAAATTTATTTAATTAAATTCTGGTGTTTTGCGAGCCAGAACCACGATTTGATTATGAAACACGCTGTAGTGTGGGACTCCGAAGTATTTCTGACCACCCGGGTTTTTTTAGCGTGCACAAAATCCATGGTAAAGCAGTATTTTTGGATTTCATCCCCTTTAATATGCACCTTCCGCGGCCGGAAATAGAAACCGCGACTTCGTGCTTAGCAGCGCAACGCCATTAGCCACTAAGCCACCACGCCGGGTGTAATGCACTTTACTCTTTCAGTAGCTAGTGTCTACATATTGCAGTAGGGTCTGCAATTATTATTGTTATTTTGATCTCGTGAGCCAATTGGCAAGAGCAAGCAAACATTTGTGGTTTACGTCGTGTGCAGCGGAACACTTCGCGAACTCGATGGCGGAGAAATGCAATCGGTACCTTGTCTTCGGCTTCTAAAGTAGGTTTGAATCGGCTCTGGCAGAAAAAGCTGCAGGGGCCCAATTCCGTTCGCACATGGTTCTTCAGAACGCAACTGTAGGCTTCGTGTGTTGAGTCGGACACCAGAGGGACTCGCGCTCATCCTAATCTCATATCAGAGACTGGTTCCTAGGTACTCCTTCGTCTCAAGGTGCCGGGTTGGTAGGCCTTTAGCTTCATCCAAAGCCTCCACCATGGTGACTATCATAAGAAACTGCCTGCAAATGTATCCGAAAAACCAAACATAGGCCTAGCTTCCTGCTTGTACTCGCGTGTTGATGGGGTGCTTTTACATCCGAACACTTTAGTCCAACTTACTATGGATATATCACAATGAAAAACAAGTCATGTGCACAAAAGGAGAGGCGCATACACACACGAAGCGCACAACTCGCTAACTTGGAAAGTATGATATTTTTTCCAACGCGCCTGTAATAATTTGTACCGTTGCTTGATATAGAGTCCAGAAAAGGTCAGAAAAGAACAGGCAAATAAAGCAATGGCTAGCAGGTAGGTAAAGGGCTAATGCCATGACATTAACTGCTTTTTTGCATTCACGAAACGACTGAAGGCTCTAAACTTTAGTAAATATGGTTACGCGAAGGACGAGTCAATTAAACGAGAAACTATTTACAGATTATTCTTACATCACCAGTTGCAGCGCTGACCGGTTGGATTCACAGCGCGAGCGCAGTTCGTTCTTCCTCCTCTTCGCTAGAGTGATGGCGCCCGCGCGCCTCGTTCAAACGACCAAATACAACACGCGTGTAGCAATATGTTGCCAATCGAGGTTAGAGAAATCTGCGTTCTACTCAGAGAAGCTGAAGGCATGCTCACACATGTGCTGCTCCTGGATGTAGTTCGGGCTCCTTCTGTAGCCTCTCGCGTGATTTGCCCGTGACCTTTCCTAGAAAAAGAAGACTCATAAAACATAGCCTCACAACATACGTCAGGGCAGCGAACATCGAGTAGTCTAGTTACGGCTTTCGAAACGTTCTAGTGGTGATCTTGTAAGCTATATTAGAGGTAGGTAATGGCCAATTTTTTCCAACATACATTTACCTGCCCGAAGCCAGCAAATAACACATTCGTGCATCCAAGAACGTATCTTACGATGCTGCTTATCACAAGAATGTTTTGTCATAGCGCCGGTATAGTTACATTTCTGCTGTAGTTTGCGAAAACCCTGGTAATGGTTGTGCTAGGCCCCTCGACATAAAGCTTCACCTTTACTTACACCACATGTGCTGGCACAACGAACCGTTTCAAAGCAAACCGCTACTGCCATCAAATCTACCCACGGAAAGTTTGTTAAAAGAAAACTGAATTAAATCTTGCTACAAAAATAGGTTACACAATTCATGCCATCCAAGCGTTCCCACCACCTTACAGGAACAAACACGTTGCCTACGTTGCAGTGGGTTTTCCTTTCCATGCCCTGGTGTCAGTTCGAAAATTTCTGCTCAGGGATACCAATATCAGCCAATTACAGCTTAAGCGGCAGCCTTGCAGTCAAACGAGAAAGGCAAGCTAGCAGCGGTGCCATGTCGATTGCCCATAGACCGATGTATATAGGAAAGAGAACGTCTTGTTTGGCAAGTCGGTATCGATTCATTATACCTATTTTAAGGCACCAAATAACACAAAGCGCACAAGAGAAGACAACGCTCTTTCCCGTTGTCTTCTCTTGTGTGCTGTGTGTTATTGGGAGCTTTAAAATAGGTATTATATATAGAAAAAGTTTGCTATACAAATGTGGTTTTGGCAGCCCTGGATCAATTGCATCCTAGTTGAGAGTGCAACATATTCTATCACAGATTAAAGCTTTTAAATCGATATCCCATGGTGATATTGCATGTCACTCCGCAACACACAGTCAAACAGTATTAATGGAGTAGTTTGAAGTGCCTGGACTAGAAATCAATAATACGCCAAGCATAGAACTGTCTGCTTCTACTCATTTTCTATTCAACCACTTGAACTGCTCCCTGAAACCAGTATATGTTTTCTTTTCTTTACTTTTAGGGGGGGGAGGGAATCATCAGGATGGCGATGATAATTTATATGCTCATTTTTACTGTGCTTATGAAAGCCTAGTGAGCTTTATTAGCTTGGCGTTACAAAGTAGCTCAACGTATTCTCCGGTGACCGGGACATTACGGTGTATACAGTACGCTGCATAGTATGAAGATAAGTATCGCTCCAGGAAGGACTTGTCAACCAGTGGGCGACGACATGCAGCTGAGTCAGACACAGCGGTAACTTCCCACTCCCATTCTTTTTCTCTCATTTTTTCCTTTTACGTTTTCGTTACGTCTTTTTTTTTCGTTTATACATAACGCGCACTTTGCTGTCAAACTGCATGAGACGTGTTTATACAAACAAAACTAGCAGCTACGACCTAAGTTCTATTATCCTTTACTCGTGTCACCTAAGCGTCCCGACATGTCGCGGTGACCAAGTGGCCTGCGACTGAGACCGTGGTGTGGGGTTCGAATCTACGGTGCGGTGGCCGCATTTTGATATGCTAGCAACGACACAAAAAAGGCCGCTTCCAACGTACGTTAGGCTGCTCTCGGTGCACGTTTAAGAACTGTAAATGCTGAAAAAATCAACTAGAGCCCTCCGCTGCAGTGTTCATCATATTGTAATATACCACTTTCAAGCCTCGGTATGTTAAACCCTACAACTTAATTTTAAATATCCCGACGATATAAAATGAGCAACTATTAAGTGATGGGACTCAGGCCCCCTGGCTAGCGTAAGCCACGCCCAACTTAATTCCGGGTTGGCGCCCTCGCGGAAGTGCGGGCATTTTCTCCTGACCACGTAGCGTATTTGCCAGCTCTGGACTGCTGCCACACGCCGTGAAGGCTAAGGCCGGTGGTTAGCGCTCTTCCTAAACTTATCTGCCTTGGCCTTCGACCATTACCTTAGCATTACTTCTATAAACCGGATGTCCCGTCAAGAATATTGTGGTTCCAATATGCCAGCCCATCTTGCAGTTGTACGAGGTAGAGTATAACTTCCTTGATCGATCACTGCTGGAAATTGTGGGGGCGGTGCCTGCCTTGTTCTGTGCGTCTGTGCTTTTGACACCAATTTGTTTAATAATAATAATAATTTTTATAGCTTTGAGCGAGATCAAATGATTTCTTCAAACTGATAACGACTTGCTTTGAAGATTTAGCTAAACGTAGCGTAGCCGCTTTAGTACCACTTTGTTCTAATTTCCCTAATATTATATTGTATTTAGTCACATGAAACACTCTTTTCAAATCTCAACTTATACTAACAGTTATTAGTCCTCCATTTCAATTTTTTGCAATTGTATCTCTGGCACAGAAGAAAGCATTTTCGGTCAATTTCTTTTATTCAATACCGTACTGTTTCTGGGTGATTAGATTGTGGATAGGAAAACTGCGGCATTCTCTTATTAATTATTGCCTTATTCATAACCAGTTCTATACGTACAAAATGTATACGCTGCTAGTTTCCGCGGCATAATGAACTCGGGCCCGTTTCCTCCAGAGCAGCCAAGACAGAAAACTGCAGGTAGGTTAACTGTGGTCCCGCCCGGTTGACTACCCTACACGTGCGAAATCGAAAGAAACACCAAACTACACTGCCCGAAGAGCGCAACTGTCACCCCTTAGTAGACGCCTATGAGTGACATGCTGGTCACGCCTCCCCTTCGGGCCATTGGGCGAGCATCAAGCAAGCGTTTTTATCAAGCCGCGCTATACTGCTCGCTCCAAGCTCGCCCGTCGGTATGGGGAAAACAGTCACGTTCCTTCTTTTGCGAGCCGCGTTTCTATTATCAATATTAACGCCCCGTGTCGCAGAAAATCCTGCGTCGGCGTCGGCGTGCATGTCGGCGTTCGTGGCGGAAAAAAATCATCCGCAACCACCCGAGCGCGCAGGCCCTCCGTGTGGCGCAAGGTGTTAGTGCAAGAGAAAATCATTCGCAACCACCCCTACTGCGCAGGCCTTTCGTCGTGGTGCAAGGTGTTAGTGAACAAAAATTGAATTTATTACAGGGAAATCCGTCAGGTAAATGTGAAAATACAACTAAGCACAACATACAGACATGGTGGCGTCGGACTGTTATTTGAATGTAAGAGAAAACATTCTGTTACGAGGAAACTCAAACACACACCTCTTTTGCCAGCATTTCTACCATAACAACACCGGCTCACTCGGGGAGCCTACGTGCGAAAATCTTATCCAGATGGCGCTGGCATCCTCGGCAGGTGAAATTGAGACTTGGCCTGCCAAATAATAAAATAATGAAAAAAGGTCCTTGCGCCTTCACATTTAATGTAACACGACTTATATTGCCCCTGAAAAAACGCCTTCCCAGCAATGCGTTTCTGTTTAAAAGCGAAGCTGACTTTAAGGGGATCGGTGTAAGCTTGGTCTTTGTAAGCTGGCTTTCCCAGGTTCTGTGTTGCAGTGAATGAAGCCTACTTGCCGGATGCGAACGATGCGATGCGAACGGGTCCCGATAACGCTATCGCGTTCTACTCTTAAATGCGAAGCTTAAGCGTCCTACATTTTTTTAGTTGAGTAATCTATTATACCTCTTTCATTCAATTGTAGTCCTTTTCATCATATCCTAGTACTAATTTTTAAAACTTTCTCCTTTCGTTACAATCCATAAGACATGAGTCTGTATTCCCTGCTTCCATTTCTTATTTGCATTTGTGCCTGTTAACTTGCTACTTCATGTTCTTTTTCCCTCCGGCGTTTCTGTCTAATGCTCCCAAATCTATTTCATTTTGCTTCTTTTTCCTGGCAAAAACCAAGCCCTCTAGCTTGACATCCCCCGCTTAGACCCGAGCATTCTCTTTCTCTGTCTATTTCTTTCTTATGTTTGCTTCCACTTTGTTTCCTCGTTTCAGATTTCCCGAAAGTTCAAGAGCTGCCTGCCAACAACACCGAACAAGCAACTGCAGCATCCGGTCAAAAACACAACTAATCCCACCATACAAATACTTCCTCCTCCATCTGCTGAAGGGGACTTACCGAGCACGACAAATAACAAATTACTACGACGGTGTGACGACAACAGTATGACCAAAGTTGTATTATCGAAGGAAATGTTTAACTTTGGTTACACACTGCAGCGCATGCAAGAAAGACAAGGTGTTAAGTTATTCAATTTAACAATGAAAAGATTAGTAGCCCTGTACGACTCCTGTTGTCACGGGAACCGCCGCTTAGTTTGTACACGCTTAGATGATCGAACTTAGAACCCTTCTCCTGAGCCTACGCATTAATGAGGTATTTAACATGGTTCTGCATAAAACAATGGTAAAGTGGATTGAAGGAGCTGCACTGAAACTAAAAGTGGGGTTTCAGAAGCAGTGTGATTAAATCATAAAGTTGTAATGGCCAACGGTGTACTTAAGAATAAAATACAAGGGGTATTCAATAAGGTCTAAACCGGACGTAGGAGCAAAAATTTAGCAAACAGAACACAATATTGTTCAACTCGCACCACTGGATAATCATTTCGCTTCTGATATTGCTCCCGAAGATTTCTGACTACTGAGTGACAAAATAAATAGGAGAGGAAGGGAGGGGGGGGGGGCGGGTTCTACTGTTGCACCTATCTAAATATTGTTCGACGGCAGCTTTCAGTTTATGATTTTATGATCGTGAAATTTCCGTCCATAAAGTTGCTTTTCAAATAACAAACACATGTTGTTGCATTCTTTTTATTTTTATTGGTTACGACCACCAACCATCTTTACCTACTGCCATGTATGGTGGAAGAGGAGATGAGGATATATAAGGTGAACGGAAGCGAAGGCGGAAATAGGTGGTGAACTCTCCTTCCCCTGGAACGTCCACCAAGAAGAATAATATTGCTTTTCTGCGCGCCGTGTCTCTGGCCGGCGGCATGCACTCTTCGAAATTGTTAAGGCGCGTCGTAGGGGGAAGTGTCCGTAGAAATTATCTCGGGAGCTCTGCTTCCTCGGTGCAGTGCCATATGATGCGTGAGATGTCAGCGTCGACACCTTCAGTGCATCGGGTGCATCTGCTTACGACAGCTCTCTTGGTCCGTTGTGTGTACCACTCGTGGTTGAGTGTCATATAGTGGTCTCTGCTACGTCCTACATCGCCGCGCATGTCGGGCACTTTCAAGATTGGGCCAGTTCGTTAGCTGTTTAAATCCATGCAATCATGTGTGGTGTTTTGTACGACATTACATGTGTCCGCTGGAGCATTGTCATACAGGAACAAAAGGTATTTGCTCAAATTTACCCGGCACGTTCAATAATCAACCAACATAACCTCACCCTCAACACCATAAAAACACTCATAACGAACTTTACCGCAGAAACTGTATAATTTTATGAAAGTATAGGAGAAGTTTAAACTGAAGAGTTCATTGCCTACTTTCCAAGGATGTATAGCATGGGCTGGTCGGTCAGATTTCTGCCAAGTAGCCTTCTTCTTCTTTTCTTTCTGGGGTTTTACGTGCCAAAACCAGTTCTGATTATGAGGCACGCCATAGTGGAGGGCTCCGGATTAATTTTGACCACCTGAGGTTCTTTAACGTGCACTACAACGCCTGAGCGAAAGTTCAACACAAGCTGTTGCTCAATAAAAAAATGACGCGATCGGTGGTAGTATTTCAACAAGGGTACCAAGGCGCAATAATGTGATCCTCCAAACAACACATGTGCAGGCTTCGTAGGCGCAGGTTGCTAACGCACAATTAGTTCTTAGCTTTACCATTCTTCGAGTGTGGCAGCTACCAAAATCAGAGGAATAAAACACATGGTGGCGTTTAGAAAAACGGGAACGCGCCTAATATTTCTTCTATTATTCATGTCAACTCTTTAAAAAATATAAATTCTGGCATTTTACGCACCAAAACCACGATATGATCATGAGGCACGCCACACTGGGGGACTCCGAATTAATTTTGACCACCTGGGGTTCTTCAACGTGCACCCAATGCATGCAACATGGGCGTTTTTGCATTTTGCCCTTGCCCTCACGTTCGCTGCAGCGTAATCGTCAGGCTTCTTCATGTGATAATGGGGGCTTGACGTTGTGCCAGGATGCACACCCCTGTACGTGAAATTAGCTAAGTGTCAAGTGTAATGATGAATATCTCGTACCGGAAGTCCTCCAGGAGGAACGAACAAAGTTGTCTTCAAGTACGATTGCCTTGATGCTTAAATATATATATATATATAACATATAACACAATCATCACATAAAAAATTATTGAAGATTTCGTTTATTATGTTTTTGACGTGTCTAATTAGCTGAAATTGCGTCCGCCAAAGCACGTAAACCACCTGTGCAAGCAGACAACAGTGTGCCGAGCTAGTAGCGCACTTTTATTTTTTCTCGCGAGTTAGTTTAACTGAAGATCCTATGTATCCATAAATGCATGCGGCGAGGAACGCAATTCATCGGGGAAGAGGCAACCGAAGCTTCGCTTTAAATGGAAAGCCACGGAAATCAGCAGCTGCAACGCAGGAGAAATGTTCAGTACACATGTATAATTGCAATATAGCTTCAGTCTGTTACATTGTATTATTGCTTAGAATTTTTTGATCACCCTTAGTGTACACCAGATGTTCATGTGCGCTAGAGCAATCAAGGGCGAACGCCGTAGCTGAAGTACATAATGCTTGGCTGCCCTGATGACTTCTTGATGTCTTAATATATACCTGTAAGTGACTGGCCATATAGTGAAGCAAAAACGAAAATTTCGACATATTGTGATGTGTCCGCACAGAATCTATTTGAAAATTTTAATACCGAATACTCACACACTCCTTTGTCATTGATTGTGTTTTGAGAAGACATCATATGAAGCTGACGGACAATGAAGCCAAGCAAAGCATAGCCGAGATTCTTTTAATGCGACCAGCTTTCTTGGGTAGTTGACGAACTTTCCAGAGTTCAGTTCAGTTCAGTTCAGTTCCGTCCGTCCGTCCGTCCGTCCGTCCGTCCGTCCGTCCGCCCGTCCGTCCGTCCGTCTGTCTGTCTGTCTGTCTGTCTGTCTGTCTGTCTGTCTGTCTGTCTGTCTGTCTGTCTGTCTGTCTGTCTGTCTGTCTGTCTGTCTGTCTGTCTTTCTGTCTGTCTGTCTGTCTGTCTGTCTGTCCGTCTGTCCGTCTGTCCGTCTGTCCGTCTGTCCGTCTGTCCGTCCGTCCGTCCGTCCGTCCGTCCGTCCGTCCGTCCGTCCGTCCGTCCGCCCGCCCGCCCGCCATGTTCAGCCATGTCCGTCCTTCCGTCCGTCCGTCCGTCCGTCCGTCCGTTGGTCTGTCTGTCTCTGTCTGTCTGTCTGTCTGTCTGTCTGTCTGTCTGTCTGTCTGTCTGTCTGTCTGTCTGTCTGTCTGTCTGTCTGTCTGTCTGTCTGTCTGTCTGTCTGTCTGTCTGTCTGTCTGTCTGTCTGTGTGTCTGTCATTGTCCATAACCATTTTGCCGCCAATTTGGCTCTCAGTGTAGTCCTTGTTATAATGGCTAACGTATCGGGCTGCTATAGCGAGAGCACAGGGTTCGAAGCCAATTGTCGGACCAACTTGGGTCACTGGATATGTGGCACTGGGTATGCGCCGATTTTCTACCCGTATCAATTTCCAGCATACCATGCAAAATCATGAAACATGTCATTTCCTCTAATATAAGTAACTCTCTAGAAGTTGATTCAGTTTTTAGTCATGCTCAACACAGATTACGTAAGAGATTTTGATGTGACACGCCATTTTTTTGTTTCACTCATTAGTTTCATTCGATTCTTTACCAGGGGTCCCTTATAAACTGCACATTTTTAGATTTCTAAAAAGCATTTTACACAGGAACACATGAAGTGTTATTTCTTAAATTGCATATTCTTCGTATGAATAGTCAAATTATTGAGTGGTTGAAAGGTCTACGCACAAATCATTCGCAATTTGTAACAGCTAATAACATTGACTCCTCTCATTCTTCAATTACTGCAGCGCGTATCACATGACTGCGTAATAGGTCATGCTTTCTAATGTAAATAATGATTTGCCCACAAACATAATGTCTTCCAGCCCTCTTTTTGCCGATGAGACCCTCATTCATAAACAAATGAACAGGTACTTAGATTCAGCCATATCCTACAGCCTCATAGGATTAGAATGGTGCCAGTTATGGAGCATGAAATTCAACTAGAACAAATGCAAATTTATGCGTGTTTGTCGACAACATATCATTCATCCAACATATCGCATTAACAAAGCTGATTTGGAATCTGTACTTATACAAGTGCCTTGGTGTGCCCATCTCATACAACTTATTTTGGAAAACTCACATTGATTACATAACTAACGATGCCAGTCGTACGTTAGGTTGCCTCCGCAGAAATTTTTCTCAGGCTCATGTATCTCTTAAGTTGCAGCTTTATAAAACTCTGGTCGGAACTAAACTAGAATATGCAGCAGCCATATGCGAACCTGGTCTCAAATAACTCACAGCTGACTTAAAGACGGTACAAAACCGTGCATCACGTTTCAATCTTTCCAACTGACATCGCACCGCTAGTGTTACAGCTACGAAGGACACATTTTCTTATCCAGCCTTTCTCACCCTAGTAACGTTTTCCGCCTTTCTTTATTTCATAAATTTAATCATGACAATTCGTTCCTTAAGGCTACGCTACTAACAAAACCATCTTAAGTTTACCGTGCATTGATCAGGGCCTAAAGTGGGTATTCCATTTTCAGACACTAACTGTTACCATGGTTCCTTTATTTCCAGTGCGTGTTCGGGTTGGAAGCGCCTTCCACACAAGGTTGTCGCCCTTATTGATAGTAATACTTTTAGAAGTGTGGCTACGAACCTGCTTTCTCAATGCCTACCTAACTGCTGCGTCATTCCTATTACGGCTGTAAACTGTATTGTTTCCGTTGTTGCTTTGGTTTTATTGCATTTATTAACAATATGCCCACTACCCTCTCTAATGACCTAGGACTTTGAGAGTAATTTAATATTAAAAAAAGAGAAAAAAAGGCCTCTGACGTCTAGATGCGTCACCGGGTATGTAGTACTGGGTATGAGTTACTTGGTCTGTGCCACTCTTTAGTGAACGTCTTTGACACCAACTTGGGTAACTCAGTATGTACCATTGAGTGTGTGCCGGTCTTGAATGACATAAAAGATTCGTTAAAAGTTCTCTGGTACTCGGTGGAATCGAACCCACGTCAACGTGGACTTTGCGGTGACGTCCCTACATGGCGCAGCGCGTGCCGTGAGCAGCATGAGACAGGTGCTCGGCTGCATACACGTTTCGGCGTTGGCAATATATACTGTCTGTCGCTGCGTTGCTTCAATGCTAATGGAAATAATGTCGACATTCATAGTGAGATGAGTCGTGCCGGAGCCTTTTTAACTTCACAGATAACTAAATACGAGGGTTAAGATTCCATAAACGTCATGTGCTTAATAAATGAAAAACTAAATAAACGTGCAAGTCAACATTGCCGGCACTGGGAGCTAAACCCACAGCATCCCCAACTTCCTAATCTTTAAGTGTTTCAGCAATAAAAAAAGAAGGTTTCCCCCATGCTTTCATTGCCTCGAGTGACTTTTCGCTTCATATGGTTATTACGAGAACTGGAACCCTTGGTTTCCTTATTTTCTCGGAAACTATTTGAACCACTATGGCCTATGGTTACTGCTAAATAGTTAACCCCTTTGGTTACCTCATTTTCTCAGAAACTAGTTTGTCATTGCCCGTGAGCAAAAATATATGGACCAGGGATTGTGCGATAAAGCTGATTTTCTCCTCTGCCTGCGAATGTAACTTTAAATTAAAGACTAATTCCAACTTGGCAATGCGAAATTTACAGAACACTCGTCAATTTCAATCTATGCATGTTAATAACGAATAAATTCAGCTTTTTCAGTGACCCTGTGTTCCGTATACTTTTGCTCACGGGTGTACGTCACGTGGGGGGGGGGGGGGGGAAGCATGGGATAGGGTGTGTGCTTATGTTATTTTGAATGACTGTATAGGACGTGCAAGCGCTCATGCGCCTCTCACCATTTCATGAACCTTGGTTATGTCTTTTATATATTTGGGCTCTCGTCACTCGAACGAAAAGCCATGCGTCTATACGTATAGGCGGAATTGGCCTTAAGAGAAAATGCACCAAACTACATTCGTCATTAGATGCGAACAATTAGGTAGTGCAATAATTTGAGCTGATAATTACCGAGTATTCAATGTGGTATTGTTGAGTTCCAGCTAAAAAAAGCAATAAACTGCGCATATCGAGAAACAGATAGAGAGCATAAGTTTTTGATTCTTCTCAAATATTCACTCAAAATAAGCTTCGTGTTGTATGCGACGTAAACTGTTTTGCCCTTATTATCATTTATCCTCGATAATGAAGTCTCTACAATCCTCGCGCGATAGACGGCAGCGTTGCCAAAAATGTCCTGGCAGTGCTGATGGCAGCGTTTACGCGCAACAGTTTGGGGCCGCTGTAGCAGGCAGCGCGCACTTTTAAATGTACGCAGTACAAATTAGCGAAATTTATATTCTTGAATGTTACTGCAGAAAAATATTCCATTAGTTCTTATGCAATGAAGGGATCCCCCGTGTAGGTACCGAACGTCTACTGTATGTGCGGTTCTATAGAATTTGAACCAAACTACTACGTACAATAAACGACGAGGGTAGCGATATGGGCTTTTTGGTCGGTCATCATGGAAAACTCACATTTAGCGCTTGTTTTCGTCTATTCTTCTGTCCGTGTTTTGCTGCGCAATCCCGATGCCATTCCATGATTATTATAATAAGGTGGTACATATTTGACTAATGAGACAAACTGCATGCTGTTCGTAATGTTCCTGAGTTACTAAGACTACATTTTGAAGTACGATTAGTTATCTACTTAATTATGCAAACTGTTAAATAATCATTGAAGCACACAAGTTGTATTTGCCAAGTTAAATGAAATTGTGGTGTTTCAGAGGGTGCCAAAACCACCCTCTGATTATTAGGCACGCCGTAGTGGGGGACTCCGCATTAATTTGGACTGCCTGGGCTTCTTTGAGTGCACCTTCTTTAAGTGCACCTTCTTTAAGTGCACGAGTGTTTTCTACACTTGGCCCCCATTGAAGTGCGGTCGCAGTGGCCGGGATTCGAACTCGCGACCTTGTACTTAGCAGCCCAACACCATAAGCGTTAAGCAACCACAGCGGGTTATTTGCCAAGTTGTACAATGTGCTCACAAATATCTAACGAAATTCTTTTCCGGACGTTATCTTTTACGTGCTGTTTTTTACAAACTGAGATGAAAATCCGCGATGTATAGAAAAATGTCGTCACTCCGCTCTCGCGCGTCTTGGTGACAGCGCTCTCAGCCGCGCGATTGCATTGCCATCTCAAAAGAAATAATAATGAAAGAAAGAAATCGATCGGCCACTGTGTTCAGCGTGTGTCAGCACCTTCGTTATGACGATCGAATTCCATCGCATTCCCAAATAATAAGAGATAAGCAGGAGCGAAACACGTGGATGCAAGCACTGTCGTCGCTGTCGTCGGCATTTTGTACGACTGGCATGCCGGCTTCTGTCTTTAGAAGCACGATTGATCGCGCTGCAGTCCAGATGCGCAAATGTTCAATGGAGTTATTAGTTTTAATATTAGGCAGTTTTAGTTTGACGTACGCGACGGATTTGTGCCGCAAGGCAGTTACGCATCGAAAGCGCGCGTACGTAGAACGTAACCGCAACGTTCAGCGTTGCGTGTGGGCTCTTGCGTTGCGTTGCTCGCGAGGTGCAAAGTTTTGCAAAATGGCGGGCATTGAAGTGAGTATGAGTGATACGAGCAGTTACTGTGCGCGGCTGCATTTTTCAGTCACGCTAGATGTGCCGTCACAGGGAAACCGGCAACATAAGTTGTAGCTCTGTTCCTCCCTGTTATGGTTGCAAATACGTTCCAAGAATCCTCGCAGTAGCATCACATTGCCGCCAGCTGGCTAGCGGCAACCGAGATATGCGGCGACGACCCCCGCAGCGGGCAAACGTTGTGACTTGCTGCTTCGCGTGCTTCAAATGTTGCGTTCGATGAGCGCACGTGTCTCGGAAAATAAATTTTATTTCTTAAGCTACGCTGTGTACCCGGACTCGTGGTTTAGTATGGCCAACATTAGACGTTTCAGCCGGCGTTGGCTAGCGTTGTTCACTCGGCGTCTACGCGGTGGCAGATCGACAAAAAGCCGGAACGGCGAGGACTGCACACACTAGATAACGGCGTCGGCGATCTGTTGGCGTCGACACGTAGCGAGGACACGTCGACACGTAGCCGATCTTGTTGAGGTGGATGCGATTGCTGGGCTGGGCTTCCCGGGGGTCTAGATCTGACGACCTCCCTCAAGCAGGTTGAGCTAACTTGAGGTGAACTACCGTGAACTTCGTTGCAGACGCTGTTTTGTCGTCTCGTACGTCAACTAGTTACTTGGAGTTCCGACGCGGCTAGGCGGCCCCGGCGATACTGGATGGCACTATAGCCCCCCGACGGCTTCTCAGCAGCTCATAGGTTCAACTTTTAGACTCATTAACAGGGCCTAAAACCTGCGCCTAAATAGTCTCTCCTTTCCCTAGTTCCCTATATCGGGTAACTGAAGTATGAAGAGTTCAGCTAATTAGTTCATGACTCCTCCCAAAAGTCTTGGCCGCGCCCCTTTCAATCAGGGGCGAGGGAACGGTAGATTCCCCTCTCGCTGTCCGCGGTTGCGCCCCCGCACTACACCACACAGACGCACATGCCCACACTTGGGTCTGTTAATCGGTGTGTCGCTATCTTGAATCTATATGCCGCACCATGGAACCACGACGGTTTTGACGCCCGTTAATTGGCGTGTCGCTATCTAGAAACTATATGCCGCACCGTGGTACCACGGCGATTTTGGCAGCCGTTAATCGGCGTGTCGATGACTCGAAACTATGCCACTCCGTGACACATGGGTAGATCTCGGAGCGTAACAAAACAAGGCAGGAATGCGCCGTGATTTGTAACCATATTGGGTACCTAATCGCTGGTCGCCAAATTTGATGGCAAACACCGGTTCAAATTTTGGTGTTGTCACCAGTGTGTCGGAACGGAACGAAAACAAAAACGAAAAGCGAAACAAAACGATATTTTTGACCGGAACTAAAACGCAACCCAAACGTTATTTATTATTTTGTATTGCTGTGAAACCGAATTATTTTTGTTCGGTTTTCGGTTCAAGAGAAAGTTGGCAATTCGAAGCAACTGACGTCAGGCAACGTCAGCATTAGCGCGTATCTAAGGCAGGGATAGTGCGAGCGGTAGGCGGTCGAGCGCTCCACTAATCTAAGCCTGCCGCTCGGTGCACTAGCAGATCGGCATCGTAGAAAAACCCAGGGCTTGCGCGCTGGAGAGGTTATTGTTTTGTTTTGTACGGGCACAACGCTTTGTTACCGAAATTTTATCGCTCGTTTGTGTTCGTTTAAGTTCGTTTAAGAAAGTTACCTATCAAGAAAGGGGTCAGGCAAGGAGACACATTCTTTCCAATGCTATTCACTGCATGCTTAGAAGAAGTATTCAAGATATTAGACTGGGAAGACTTAGGAGTGAGGATCAACGGCGAATATATCAGCAACCTTCAGTTTGCAAATGGCATTTTCCTGTTCAGCAACAACGGGGACGAATTACAACAAATGTTTGAAGACTTTAACATAAAAGGTATAAGAGTGGAGTTGTAGATTAATATGCAGAAGATAAAACTAATGTTCAATAGCCTGGCAAGGGAACAAGAATTTAGGATCGCCAGTCAGCCTCTAGAGTCTGTAAAGCGGTACGTTTATCTAGGTCAATTACTCACAGGGGACACTGATCATGAGAAGGAAATTTACAGAAGAATAAAATTGGGCTGGAGTGCATACGGCAAGCATTAGCAAATCCTGATTGGGAGCTTACCACTGTCGTTGAAACGAAAAGTGTACAATCATTGCATTCTACCGGTGCTTACATATGGGGCAGAAACTTGGAGGTTAACAAAGAAGCTCGAGAGCAAGTTAGGACAGCACAAAGACCAATGGAATGAAAAATGTTAGGCGTAACGTCAAAACACAGGACGAGAGCGGTGTGGATCAAGAACGAAATGGGGATAACCGATATTCTAATTGACATTAAGAGAAAAAAAATTTGGTTGGGCAGGCCATGTAATGCGTGGGGTAGACAACCGATGGACCATTACACTTACAGAATGGGTGCCAAGAGAAGGGAAGCGCAGTCGAGGACGGCAGAAAACTAGGTGGGGTGATGAAATTTGGAAATTAGAAGGTAGAAATTGTAATTACCTAGCGCAAGACTAGGGAAACTGGAGATCGCCGGGAGCGGCCCTCGTCTTCCAGTGGACATACAAATAGGCTGATGATGACGATGAAGTTCGTTTTATCAGAACAGCGGCCTTGCATTTCGGCGAGTACACTGAATGACGTGCTGCTTCTGAGATCATGCTGAGTGCGTTGACTCAAGACACTGAGCGTGATCTCAGAATTTATAACTGACCTATTGAGAAAAATAAATAATGTTTTTATCTTTACTCTGTTTGAAAATTTTTCCATGTGAACCAACACCGTTACGAACCATTACGGATCATTGCTTTTTCATTCCAGAGCAGAAGAGTAACGGAACTTTTTTTCAATGGAGCAAAACTAAAACCCGAACAAAAAATATTTACTTCCGACACCCTGGCTGTCACCACCCTAAAACAGTGCTTGCATGTATAGGTTGCCTACGCGACCAGTTCCCGCACGGGCCAGTGAGCTATCCACCTGTTTGGGTCCGGCCAACTATTTCTGCTACGTGGAACGCGCTTCGCTATACGTATACGCATGCGGTCGCGCACTGCGTACGTACGTGGGTGGTTGCGGACGCGCAACTATGCGCTCTATCAAAACATCGTGGCGACGATTGAAGATCGCACTGTGGACAACGTGAGCTAGCAACTTCACTCTTTATTAGGCGAAGCTGTGCTCAGAAAAACAAGCCACTCAAGCACAACGCCCACGGCGAGCGCAGTCGTCATGTCGTCGATATCTGAACTCGCAGGTAAAATTCCTTCGCTATTCTTGCATGTCTCACAGTATACATTCCAGAATGATCGCTTGGGTTCGCTCCATTCGAGAATGGGCTACAACAGCATTCGCGGAGCGCGCGCAGTCTGATTAGACAAGACTGTTTCGCTACAGAGTGTGCGACTACTGTAGAGAAATATAAGAAAATAGCATCAGGGAGTACGTCGCGATCCCGTAAACGCCTAGTTGTCCTTTCAGAGCATCACAGTAAAATAAGCGTAAAATCAAGCTTACATAGCTTACAGCCGCTGTTTCTTATTTTGTAACTCCTAGCCCACAAAACCACAGATTTTCACACATAAAAGCCGTCGAAGATTGATGAATAAACATTTTGCGACTTTCGTTTTGTGCGCTACCAAGCGAAGCCAGACAAGCCGGCGAAGCAAGGCCGGTTCGCACATGTGAGTGTCGGCGGCCTCCGTTTTCGGCGCGTCATGTGTCAATCGTCCATGTATGTGGTTGTTTAGGTAGCAGTTGATGAGGTCATATGTATGGCATTGTATGTGATGCATCAAGTGTCCATCACGCAGCGTTCGTAAAAGCAAATTACTCGTGTTATTAATGTTGCCCGTTCAACAGTTTCGCATATTTCGCCTCGTCACGCAATTTTGCTCTAGGTTTAAAAATCGGAGTGTCACGTGAATGTAATTTACGTTTTTCGTCTGGTGCCGTCCAGTGGAGCTTCATAGTTCAAACGGCGTTGCGTCAACGACTACTGCATGTGTACCATAGTGCCAGAACGATGGCACAACTAACAAGAAGCCCAGTACGAGCTTCTTTCGATCGCGTGGGACGACAGGCTTTCCCTTTCTTTCAGAGGAGAAGCGACAGCGCCGCTGGAAATCAGGTGGAAGAGTGGAACTGTCGCGCCGCTCACCGCCGTTTGCACTCACTGCACGGTTCCAGCGAATGACCTTAGATGGCGCAACAAGCATGGCGCTCAGCATTCGTTTTGACGGAGGAAAAAAAAACTAAACTTGCCTTCGGTTTTTTTTCCCTCTTCCATCAAACTCCTCCTCCTGATTAGAGTGTGCATGTAAAGTATGGTACACTCTTCTAATGCTAACCAACGCCCATATTTCTCCTTTTTTATCATCAACATGTGCGAAAGTACATGTATGCCTCAGGCTATTAAAGTATGTCTTGAAGGGCTAGGTTGTCAGTTGTTGCTGTACGGTAATAGCAAAGATATCTTCATGCTTATGACTAGGCGGGAATTGAGTGCTGGGCAAAGTCGTATTTATGATACTCCAGTAAGTATAACAATAAGAAATAAGGCGCGGACATGTCTAAACGTTGTCCTTCTGTCTTTAAACAGCGTTGCAATATCTCATGTTAGCCTTCTTGATGCAAATTTGTCATTGCAAATTTGTCTTGTTTCAGTGAACAACCTAATTTAATCTCTGATTTCAACGCTTTGATTGTTTTCAGAGCCTTAGATAGGAATTCTTTAGAATATCATAAATCATTACTCATGATGAACGTTGTTATCCAGGTATAGTTAATGCCGTTAGTATAATAATTAGTATATACAAATAATGATGATGACACCAAAACAGCTCTTAATACCCTGTCTGAAACACTTCAAGCAAAAATAAACGAGAGATAAAGAATACTATTGCAACGCACTACTACCAGACTTTATGAAGTCGTCTCCCGAGAAATTTCGAGGGTTGTGACCCCAAGTCCTTGTACCTCTGAGAGAGAGAATAAAGTTCATACAGAACAGCACGCGAGCGAAAAGAGCGTAGGTAGTTCGAAAATAGTCTTCACAGATGGTAAAAGTCTGCGAAAGGAAAACATCTTGTACTATGCTTTTAATAACCATTTCAGAAGTGTGCTTACAATAGATAGCGGCTGTATACCGCACTTTTATGCCTCGCCGACATTGCTATTTCTGAACAAGGGCCGGAGTAACGTAAAACCATTCCAATTTGTTTTTAATACAAATCCACCATCAGCCCTCTGTGATAGGTCACAATTTTTCATGGCCAGCCCTAATTAGCGGAACCCAAACGATTTTGACCTATCACGAAGGACTGAGTACATATTTGGAATAAAAACAGATCGGAATATTTCCGCGTTATTCGCGCCAAGGTATCCTACATGAATTGTTAAGCTTGACATTAAGAAGTGCACAAGGCCGGGTGATCTCCCGAGCGCTTTCTTAAAATGTTATGTGGAAGGTGTCCGAAATAACTGTGCATCCGATTCACAAGGTGAGTCAGCGAGGGAACATTAACGGATGACTGGAGAACAATCATTATCATTTTTTAATGGGTCATCATTTCGCTGCCTAACCAACGAGGAAATCTGTCCGTCCGTCACGTAAGACAAATCACTATACGGAAATTAATGTATAAAAACATAATAAATTCGAAAGGAAAAACGTTAGCAGTCGTGAATTTCGAACCTACGATCACATGCTCAGAAGCTGAGTGTCTTACACAGTGGGTTAAACACCCACTTTTTTTCTTACATGGTATTTTTCTTACATTTTCTTTCTTACATGGCATCATGTACATGCGAGAAACTTACTATACGCGATAAACGTGCAAGGAGTAGCCAACACATATCTTATCCATGGCCTAGAAAAGACCTATAAATCAGGTTGAGCACACCATCCACCACACAATAACTACAAGTAGCTTTGAACTTAGCAAGTGGCAACGACAAGCAACTTATCAAGAAATGACACCAGACCGGTTTAAACTCTATTAAGTCATATATGTTCTTCAAGAGACCAATCATTTGATCATACTGAAATTTCGACGAAACAACGGGTTCAGCGTTTCGGTCCAACATGCATGTCTTCCACAACCTATGTAGTACAATTCGGAAAAACATATCAAATGGCAGGTCTTCTCCATGAGGTGCAATCAAGTATCGGATGGTATGCTGGATCAATGTAAAGCTTTTCTTAAGAGTGCCTTGAAGCACATCCCAAAATAACATTGTATCTTTACAACTTATGAAGCAATGCTCTATATTCTCGTGTACATCGCAAAGGTGACAATTCACAGTGGATACAAAAATGCCTTTCTTCTAGAAGACGGTAACGGTCACCGGTAACGTTTCACTCTGCAATTTAAAGAAAAATGTTTTTGTACATGGGGATAAAGTCATCTTGCGGACTCAATGATTTTCCCGCCTCCGCTTTACTGTTCTACATTCTCCAGTCTGTCATGGCTAAACACCCTCGCTTGAAGAAGGGGGAATGTATATATATGAACCATATGAATGTTTTGTACCGGCGATACAAAACAAATGTCTAAGGAGAATAGTTTATATGAAGGCTTTCTTGAAATATCCGGTGATCGTAAAATAATAGTCATCTCTAGGACCACAAGTAAACCCGACTTGGAGCATTATAGAGATTTGGAAAATTCCGATTTTGCGAAAACTTGATGCCAAGCATGACACATCCCCGATGCATTTTGGTGGTCGCGTGATGTGCAACGAGATTGGGGCGTTCCTTCACCTACCGAAATACTACCGATTTCTGAAGGCTCATGCGTTTCGCGCCTCGCAGCACAGACATATAACCAGTTAATGACTTCATTAGGATGATAAGGAGTGATGAAGGGCTTTATAGGTCTCATCACGGTTGATAACGGTTAGGCGCGGATGGATAAGGTGCGAAAGAGCGATAAGGTCTAATAATGGTCGGAGCAATGCTGATAAGGTTGGTAAGGACCGCTAAGGGTTTATAGGGGCCGGATCGAGTTCGATAAGGTTGATAACGACCGATACGAGTTGATAAGGGTGGGCTCATCTCTGATAACGTTGATAAGACGTGTCTGGGCTGATAATTAACGAGCGGATTGATTGCGATAAGGGTCGAATGTAGTACGATAAGGTTTATACCATCCGATAAGGGTCGATATGTATTTATACTGGTCGGATCACGTTTGATACGACTGATAATGACACCAGGCTGCGTGGAGATGGGCAAGTGCAGAATGCTAGATACGCATACTTAGACAACTCCAGTGGAGTTTCTGGGTTAAATTTTCATCTCTGCCTTGAGCACGCATCTTGTGGGGTGGGAAACATTACACATTTTATTAACGATAATACACCTTTATACGCAGCACACAAGCCCCAACAGACTTCGAAGAGCAGACACTGACATGCACCACACTGTTTTTAACGGCGAAGCTGTTTAAGCCAGCCGTAAAACGTGCGCGTTTCAAGGAAAGCCAGCCGCGCCGTAGCCATGGCAAGCAGCGACGCCGCAGCTGCCTGCCACTGCGTTGCCTATCAACCACCTCGCGGAGCATCGCGCGCTATGCTCGGGAGAGAGGAAGAGAAAATGAGAGCGAGAGAAAGTGCGCGTGTCGCGCGCTATGCTCGGGAGAGAGAAAGAGTAAATTAGCGAGAGAGAGAGAGAGAGAAACAAATTGTAGCAGTACCAACGAGGCAACGCGCAGAGGTTCTGCCGCCGCCAACCGCGCTTCTCCGTTTCCCCGCATTAGCGTCGAACGCTCGCGGTGTCCGCGACTGCAGCAGGCGCCTCTGGGGGCGGCTCGTCCAAGCTCCCCAGAGGCGAGTTTGAAGAGAAACGTCGTGTTCGAAGAGAAACGGGGTTCTGCAAACGTTTCCGATTATCGCTATATTTGTCCCCTCTTCGCCACACATTCCATCTTCTTGGCATCAAGTTCATACTCGGATATGTCGGCAATCTGCGACACTTACGCAGCAATTTCATTATCTGCGCAAACTGCAGCTTCATAGAGTAAAACACCATGCTATTCACAGAAGCCAACCCTAATCCACTTGTTGCGACGTACCCAGGGATTCGAGACATCGAGTTTAGGTTGCTTCTACACCGCCCCGACGTGTCACTTGAATCTGTTTTTTCGCCTTCATATTACTTATGGTAACCCTTCATAGTTTCTCGGAGGAGATCACTTTCTTCTGTATTTCATAATTTTAGTAAAGCTCATTTTACCTCGTTTAATTCTTTAACATGCTAGATAAGAAAGACTAGACCTAGAATGGTTTTATTGCTTTAGGTCTTCTTTACTCTGCTCAAATACATACCAATTGAAATATTGAACGGCTTCTCTAAAAACTAAGCGAGTACAGTAGGTCAAAATTATTGTTGACCAGGTGGGGACAGGTAAATGTATGGTCCAAAACTGCTCTCTAGCACTTGCTTTGGCGAGGTCAATGTGTGTTCTTGAGATGTACCTTTATGAAGTTAAGGAATAAGAGCTTGCTTAAAAAAGGGAAAAAATTGCATTGGCGAGAATGTGACCCCCACGTGCGCTAAGATAACGATGAAGCCTTCAGGTTTTGTGACCAATGCATCTCCTGCTGCTCACGCTCGACATCTTAGTATATACCACTGTTGAGCAGGTACATATATAAAGGTAAATTGAAAGGGACAGACTAATATTTGAATTTGTCTAGTTTTTGCAGATGCTTTTGTTAGGTCAACAATATTGTTGAGCTACCATGCAGTTACAGGGTTAAAGTTCGCAGCTCACTTGTATGAGTTGCTTTCACTGCGTTGTGTAAGTGCTTTGTGCTTGGGTAGCATGCTTGGGGTTAAGTCGAAGTTAGAGGTGATTTTTTATTGCTAGCTCAAATACTTATCTTTATTGGCCATGTTGTTCCCATGTAGAGGATTACAGTAGCATTCTGTGCATACAGCATTGAATGTTTTACTTTCAACAACCCCTTTATTTTTGTGTATTAAGGAGCGTATAGCGCCGACATTGACTTTATAGGGAAGGAATAACTACTGTTTTATTTTTATTTTACAAGGAAAGAAAATGGAGCCATCCGCTCCTAGGTTTTTCATTTTCAATTAGAAGGCACGTTGATTTGAACGTGACCCAGGCTATGATGGTGTTCACTGCAGTTCTCTAACACCAGATATATTGCACTTTTACAGCGAAGCTGTTTATGCTGACCCTGTGCCGGCGTTGTCGGAATTCGCTAGAAAGGGGCCACGTGACCTAGCGGGAGAGGAGATAAAAAGAAGAGCTCAATAGGAGGAAAGGAGTTAGAGTGACCCCTTTCACCCTCTGAGAATGCTGTGAGAAGCTGCAGATGAAATAGAGAACGGGGAGGGGGGTTGAGGTAAGTCGCGCCGCCCAATACTCGCGTTGGAGGGGGAGAGCGTGAGGCGCGCCTGCCAGTGGCGGCGTAGGAAAAAAAAGTAGGTCAACGGAGGAGTGGGGTGTGAGAGGAGTTCGCGTTAGCGTTGGTTGTATATACGGAGCTTTGGATTAGTGGTTCCGCACATTCCATTCAAGCTACAACTATGGGAAGACCACGAGTAGAGTGTACTCCTGAGGAAGAAGCTGCCTACCGCGAGCGCCAGCGCGAGTTGGCTCGTGAACGGGCTTGTCGTCGTAGGGCCGACCCTCATGTGTGCGCCAGAGATGCCGAGTTTAAACGGCAGCGCCGAGAGGCCGAAGCCGAGCTGCACGCCCGTGACGCGGGAACACATCGGTGGCGTCAGAATGAAGAACCTGGTCTTTGCGAACACACTTAGAGAACCGCAAAAAAGCAGTCCTAAAGTCTGGACACGACGCGAAGCACGCAAAAGCGAAAATGAGGGGAAATAATGATGACACAAACGATTTACAATATAGACAGCTTGCGAAGTTCGACTTGCATGGTGTAACACTCGGTGTAACTAACACAGCTTCGCTGCTCGACCATCTTGACGGAGTGAAAGAGGCGGTGATTTTTGCCAGTTTGCTATGGAAGCTTTGCATTTTTTCTTGTTTAGCTGACTGGCGTAGTTTAGGTGTCAGTTTTTTTTTTTCATTATTTTCAGGCCACACACTGAACTGTATCATTTATGCTTAAACAAGAAGTGGGCGAATTGTTTGAGGAAAACAATTTATCTATGAATACAACTTTCTAAAGAGGCACTTTGATATTGAGTTTCGTTTGAAAAAAGTTGTTTTCCGTGCAGTGCTGTGAAAGAGAAGCTGCCTGCTCTTTCCCGCTTTTCATAAAGACTAGTTTGAGTAGCAGTTTTGCTGATTTCATCTGTTCTTGGGTGGTCGACCAGCATAAAACGCGCTTGCCTTTCCAATTGCCCTCTAATGCAGAGATTCTCTATAAGGCTGCTTTTTGGCACCTAGACGTCTTTTTTAGATCAAGGCAAGCTTGACATATACCAAGCCTCTGTCCCAGAGGTTGTGCCATTAAAATTATTGGAGCCAGGTGAATGCATGTTTCTCTATAATCTTTTCAAACACATTGCTATACACTTTAAATTTGTGCGGCAAAGTGCCATGGAACTTGCAAGAGTTTCCGAAATAAAGTCAGATGGCACATAGTTACAGAATGTCCTATAAATTATGTCAACAAAGTTCTTCCAGCGCATCAATTACCCTTGCGTTGTATTCAGTTTAAAGAAAATGTTCCCCGTTCAGGGACGCAAACGCTTCGCACAAGCTCCCGACAAATGGTACTAAAGGTCGTTGTCCCAAATTTTTGTACATGGTGCCCCACTAGCCGATCTGACCATTTCGACAGGGTGTTACCGACGAACACTTCTCGAAGTGACCGTATACGAAAATCCATTCTTATTCTTTCTCGGCCGTCCGCATTGGCTCAAGTGACAGCACTTCGTCTCCTTCAGCACCAACGTCGAATTGGTGTAGCAAATCCCATAAAATACATAGCAGCAAAACAAACGAAATCTTCTTTTCCAATAGCCTTGATGACCAGTGAATGAGTTATCACGAAGGGGTAACGTATGCTTTTCCACGTATGCTGTGAGGATGAATGCGTCTCCAAGCTCTTTATGACAAGGCGGTCGTATTTCAACTGTCGTTGTTCAAAGTCAGGACAATACCCTCACGCACGATGGCATTTTGCGTGGTCATTCTGCTTCTCCTGCTACTCCTTCTTATTTTTGCTGCTACAATCGTTGGGCAACGTAAATTCACAGCACAGTGTGTAACGAGGGCAGTGCAAGCAGCCATTTTGGGCATTGGTTACACCACATATAACGAACATAAATACAGAAGACATAATTGCAGCCATTTATGTAAAGCAGCAAAGAATACAACCCAACGGTTTTAGTAGGGGAACAACCGCAAACCGAAATCGAAAAACCACTTAAAGGAGAGTTAAAGGAACCAATTTATCGTTCTGTCAGATGGCCGTTGCGAACCCTCCTCCCTGCCTTCCTCCTCCCATCAATTTTATTTTGATGGCTGTAGCCGGCTTGCATAATTTTATACATCGAAATACAACCATTACGCAACATGTATACCAGTTGCGCTGACAGGTTGAAGGTAGTCAACACGGACACGACATTAAATTCGCGCAGGTTTGCCGCAGCGCCATATATACATTATTCAGCGAAGCCTAAGATAGTTGTCTTGGATCGCATTAAAAGAATCAAAAGGCAAAGAAGTAATAAGGGGGGCACTGGAGAGGTTAATAATGTTGAGTCTAGTTGGCTACCCTGCGCTGGAAAAGTGGGAAAAGGGCACGCACGCACGCACGCGCACGCACGCACACGCACAGGCACACGCGCACACCCGCACGCGCGCACGCGCGAACGTTCATCGCGTTCAGTCAGTCATAAGCGGTCTATAGGCCGGTGGATCGCATATAGATCGCTGATCGAGCGCGCACTTTATAGATGCGCAAGTGTGACCACTCATTTAATTTTAAAGCGAAGCTTTTTTGCCTCTTCCTTCAACTTTTCCACTGCTGCTGCTGCGGTCGTTGTCTTACACGCCGCGTAAGGAGGTTGTTGAGAGCACACGGTAAGAGCGCGGGAGAATAGGCGGGGCAATGTCAAAAAGCAAACCTCGTTTGCTGGGAGCGCGGCCACAACGCCCTGTGGAGTCGCGCAATGCCCTCTCCCCACAAAAGCATTGCAGAAGCTGCAGCGCTTGCTCTTGGCCTCACGCGCAACAGTCCTGAGGAGTAGAGAGAGAAGTCAAAGAATAAGTATAAACGGATGTCCTACCCATTCAGTCACCGACGCAGTCGTGAAACAAGTGAGCAACAACTTTACCACGCTTCACTCGTGGCAGCTCACCTACACGGCGCGGCCGGGAGAGAGGCGATGAGACATCAGAAAGCATGAGTCGTTTGGGCTCTCCTCAATAAAGGAAAGGCGGCTGCTACACGTGACCAACAGTTGAGGACTACGTGGATAAATGATAATTTATGTTATGGTATGGTACGGTACGCTTGTGATATTTTTGAAAAATAAACATCGTGCAAACACGTCTCGCTGTGTGTTCTCCGTGCTACCTGAACAAACACAAGTGGTGCACGCAAGGGGAACCTTTCTCACCACCCTCGTACTGCACAAAGCGTTCAATAATTTAATCATTCCCCATCTATATCACTGCCAATTACCATCAGTTAACGCAAGCACCGTGAAAAAATTCGCTTACACCGATTCCCACAGTGCGTGGGATCTGAATAATTTTATTTTTTTCCCTTAAGAACTCCCACAACGTTAGGAGAGCACGCCGTTGTAACATTGTAGGAAGTTAAGAGCATTGTTATATGCTAAACAATTAGAGTGCACAGACATCGTTTGACAGCGTCGATTGGGTATTCGAAATGCGAAACGCTCCATGAAGTCATAAGCAGTTTGGTATTGATTCCGGCTGAGAGACATCCAATTATCCCGTTTAGTGCCACGTGTTACGCCATGAGCTCTTCTGTGTTTTTTCCCCTCGTTCATTGTACGAGTGGGTGTAGTGTCAGAAGATAGCTTCTACGTAATAAATTCGAGGTGCGTCAAAGTGGGCGCTTCCGATGGTATTTAGGAAAGTATCCATTGTCCAATTTGGCAATTCCAACCGGACCGGACATGACTGGCGAGAAGCGATAGCCAGACTGGAAAATTCAATGACTAGCATGTACATTCTCTGAGTAAAAGAGCAAGAACAGGCATTTTAAGTCCAAGGAAGCGCAAGTGTCTGCAGCCGCCCATATACAAGCAATATTATAGAGTGGTGCAGGGTTATATGACAACACCAGAAAAAAGTTTGATGGTGTGCCATACGTACAACACACACGTATACGACCATAAGCGGCTCCAGTGGTCACATATGGTATTGTATACACGGTGCAAAGTAACCGCGGTCTCATTAGCTGAAAGCAGGAATGAGTTACGGAACAGGATCTCAGTGAGCATTTATTAGTACTTCGCCTAACTTTTTGCTGCTCGACGTCACTTGCTGCGCCGAAACGCAAACTAACCTCTATATTTTCCGTGAATTACTCGGCCCAATAAAAGTAGGACAACTTCCAGTTCATTACAAAAACGCAGCCCGTATAGTATATCTATGACGCGCGCCATTGGCTTGCGCAACTCATGCTGTAATATACCTTTAGGGTCTGTTATGGACGTCTGGTATATGGCCAGTTTATAGTGCTATAAAGTTGCATAGTTTATTGTTGTAAGGTTGTTATAGTTGTAAGGTGTAGTTGCAAGGTTATATAGTTGTATAGGGCTACAAGGTGTTGGTTTTGAGTGAATGGTCGTAGTCATACTCATGATTAAAAAGTAGCGAGTAACAAAAAGTGTTTTATTGGCGGTTTCTGTGTATCTGCTGGCAGACAAAAATTTGGAGCAATCTACGAAACACTCTCTTTCAGCGCGCAACTCATTGTTTTTTTTTTTTATTTTTATTTTGGGGGAACTTCTGTCATGAAGATCTCACAGCTCTTTGAGACTTGGCAATATATCTGCAGCGGCGGAAATTGTCGCTAACTTTTGTTTCTTCTTTTAAAATACCGCATCAACAAAAGCTTCCTCACCTTAGAACTTGGAAAGCTGCAAAGGCAACACAATTTCTTTAAGTCATGGCGGAAATTGTATGCGTATGCATGTCTGAACAGACACAGCCCTTTCAATGTCTTTCCTAAACCGACTATCTGCCCAGGCTGTGTATCAGGCGAAGACAGAAGAAAGCAACGCAGAAACCCAGTTTACTGCGCTGATTTCCAGCCTCCTCCATTATTATTTGGCAAACTCATCCATACCAACGTTTAGCTTCTTGGCTGCGGAACATCATGTTACGCCACAGCCTTGCGAGCGCTTTTGTAGGCTATATTCGCCGCCAGAAAGGTGGCTGCGCGCAGGCCGTCACGGTCAAAATTTGCTACTGTCATTAAACGGAATGAGACGAAGAAAGGCCCGCCGCGTGTTACCACGCGCGTTTCCTTGGCGGAGTTGTGGAGGTGTCATTTAAATGCGAATTTCTTTACCTCGACAGAGCCAAGTTCAAACGCGAGGCCGTGCAAGGCCACAGAGTTTGTCGCCGATGCGCTCGCACCCCCATGCGCCTGCTCGCTAGCCACTAGTGGTTCGGCGCTTTCTTGCTCCACGCGCATACGCGTTCTCGCCCAAGCACCCGCTCACGCGCCGCTACTGGCTGGGCGCCTTTAAGGGGCGAAGCACCTTAGGGCCGAGCCTTGTCCCTCGTCGACCGTTGTCCCTCCGTAGCTCTGGTTTGCATGGATACCGCTATAGGGGCGCTGCGTTGCACAAGGGCTATATAAGCGCTGTATATAGTGTACACATGTACAGTATATATATATATATATATATATATATATATCGTGCTGCGTGATAGATATATATACAGGGTGTCCCAGCTATCACGCAGCACGATTTAAAAGAAGAGGAATGGCGTTACGCGAAGCAAACCTAGTGCGTATTGTTTCCAGTACAGTAGAGTAGCCGCCAGTAATTTTTTCGTTACTGATATTTAATAAATAATTGTAAATAATTATCTAACTCGAGAAGTACTGTCCTTATGATCAAACTTTCAATTAGAAAGTTGTAGAGCAACATGAAAAACTCCCGATACAGCTTTTTGTTAATACGTGCTACATAAATGTGTTTTTCCGAGTGTTAAAGAAGCCCGCGAATACACGCAGAATTGCCGCTCGACTGGCCGCTCGAGGCACTTTGCGTGTATTCGCGGGCTTCTTTAATGCTCGGAAAAACACTATATATATATATATATATATATATATATATATATATATATATAAACGGGAGATTCACGGTTACCCGATTGATCCCCCGGTGCTTCACCATCATTCACTTCGTGGATATGCGGTTATTTTTTTGCTCCACTCGCCGGGACGGGTGTGCGCGCCACAATAAGACGTCGCTCGGTTGCGCTAGGTGCGCTATCTTGCGCGCAGGCCTCTACTTTCAGCTATAACAATGAGCCCTCAAAAGTATCAAGTGGAAGAGGAGAGTAAGAGTACAAAGGCTTTGCAGAGGCTAGAGAGGTATGCGATGCGTACCGAACCGGCGAGGCAGGAGGTGAAGCAACGGGGCCGAAGAACACTGGCACGCTAAGGGAACGGTCACTGCACAGGCTGCTGAAACCAAGCGGACTGGAGGACTGGAACATGCAGGACGCAGACGCGTACATTGACAAGCACTTTTACGAAGACAAATTGGCTGCGGCGTGGAGACCACCTCTGATACCCTTCTTATGTCGTCAGGGTGTCGCGGCTCGCGCATGTGGCGCTCCTCGAGTGAGCGTTTCCCCGGGACTACGTCAGTTCGTTCGGGCTTCGCGCCATGTCCAGGGCAGATATGCTTCCCACTGACTGAGATAATTATCATGGATGGTTTCTGCTGTATTTTTTTCTTTCTAAAAATTGCCTGCGATAACAAGGCAACTCCATAACACCAGTATGCGGACAGTGGTCGCAACGGAAATAGTTTGAAGCGCAAATACACAGACACAAAAGAGCACATGAGACAAAGACGAGCGCGTACTACCAACACGTTTATTGACCACCACACGTGCTTATACTATGTTCACCATTACCGCTGCACATGCGCAAAATGCCTTCTAAGAAAGGACAGCTGTTTATCGGACAGGTGTACAGAAGGTGTGCTGATACAGGCTGAGCCTAATGAAGATATCTTTTCAGCTTCTATTATCTCACGGGTGAGCCTATGGGCCCTTCTGCTGACAAGAGCACACTTTTCAAAAAGAGGTCTACATTGACAGGAACTGCAGTGCATCGCCAACCAGCCATCACATGCTGTTTTCTTTACGTTTAGCGCGTGTTCCTTCAAACGTTCATTCAAACATCTCCCTGTCTGCCCTATGTATTGCTTGCCACGTGTTAGCGGGATGCTTTAGACTACATTAGTAGTACAGTGAACAAAAGGGTCTTTGTGGTGCTTATTGCCGCCTCTTTGATTACGAACGTACCTCTGAATGCAGAATTTAATGAGCTTTTGTGGTGCCGAAAACACAACATTAACTTGGTCGCAAGCCTACAGCGAAAATGCAATCCTATAATTTGCAGGGAATGTCATGTTGCAACTCTTCCTGACTCCTAGAATGGCTACTATTGTGGAGCTTAATGGATAAGTTATACAGCGACGTTGTCTCTGTACATTCCATCTCGTATACCACACGAGTGAGAACGGTGCTTTGATCTAATTAAACGGGAAGAATCGTAATTAAGCGTGACAAATTTTATTGAAAACAATTACGTTCATGGAGGTAGCAGGGAAGGCTTTTCAATTTTAATCAAGGGGCAGACAAACGAATAAGGGACAAGCAAAGCAAAATAACATTAACAAATTCATCATGCACTCTCATAAGGAGTCACAATTTTAAACATCCTCTGCCGCTCCTCCCTGCTTCGTATTTCAACCGGCTCTCACAAGAGAGAGTGAGGGCACTTAATTATTACGAAAAGCGGTAGTCAGTGCGCTCTGTCCACCTCGAGCCGTTGTATAAAGGGTAAACAGCAAGGCCTGTTTTATTCTCCTACTCTGCTCGCTATTTATGCCCAGGTTTTACTCATTAAACAAAGGAAGACTACATGAGTTGAGCGCCAGTCGCCATGCGTGCATACACATAGATTACCCCCCAAGCGGAATGAACGCGATATTCCCGGCAAAGAGAAAAGTAATGGTTTATTCGGCTCAACAGACGAGCAATGTTTCGCAAACGACGCCTTCTCACGCATGCCTTTTAAGCGAAGTTCATCAATTAGCAGAGCCACACGGGAGCGTGCATGTCGGGGACGTTGTCGCGCACGAGGGCCGATGGTGTAAGATCTTTCCCGCGGGAATAAATGGAGAGCTCTCATCATAAAACGGCAAGAATAAATGACATTGATGTCTTCCTCCCGGGCTCTGCAGAGTCTCAGAAGGTGGTTTCGGAGCAGTGACTGCCGACGGGATAGCTGCATCGTTGAAATTTATAAGACACTCGGCTCCCAACGAAGCGACATCAGCATCTTTAAGATTAAGGGTCGTAAAAGTTTTTTTTTAGCGAAAGACAAACACTAGAGGGCTGAACCCTAAAGGGTGGCTTCGAGGATAAACCATTAAACACAACGTGCGCAAAAAAAGAAACGATCAACGCATGTGATGCAGGCTTTGCCTTTGAATTTCGATTCATTATTTGCACCGTGGGCTCCACATAAAGAGCGCGGCCAGTTATTTTACTGCGACAGCTCAAAACCTGGCTTATTACGTTCGCCTTTTCCTTGTCCGGCCACCTCCTTAGCCTCAGCTTTTCCCTCGCCATAAAGGTAAAAATAATTCGCGCAGTTTCACCCGAAAGGCGAAGCATCAATTGCGATAGCAAATATTAGAGAGCTATACGGAGTAAGAATAGTAGTTTTATCAGCTGTATAAACTTGGACATGCAGCAGCACCAGCGACGCGCAGAACTGTTGTCGACGCCGTCGGCGTTTCGCGCGCGTTCACACCGAACGCGTGCGGTGTTGGTGACTGTTGGCGGTGCCTCTGGGGGCGGCTCGGAGGTTTTCGACGAGATCAGAACGGGGCACTCGTCGAGCAGTGTCGGAAGTCTTTACCACCTTCTCGCCTCGCAACGTTTTAAAATAAATACGCATTTGATGCCGCAGCTAAACGTCGCCTCCCCTCCCTTCCTCCCGTCCCCCCACGGCCTTTCGCGCGACTGGAAGAAGTCGCGTTTGCTCTCCGCTGTACGTTCGCTCCCCGTGAATCGCGCGTCCCTCGCGCGCTGTCACTCGCACATACAGAATACGGCGCGCGGCGACGATTTCATCGCCGTTGAATTCTATACGGAACCTCACGGCGACGACGACGGCGACGGCAATGTCGATGGCAGAAATCCGCTTGGAGTGTCCATATAATTGCTATCGCAATAAAATTGTACTTCTCCACCTCTTGCGATGATGCTGCTACCATTTCGCCAATAAGGACTATATGGTGTGATCCTTTTTAAGTTATGCGGAATTTTTAAAGCTCGCCTGCTGCTGAGAACATAAGCCTATTTCAGAGAGGCGGACATTATTTGCACGAGAAATAGAAACACATTTTCAACTACTTAACAAGCAGTCACTAAGCAACTTCATAAATAATAAATTTACGGCACATATTGTAATTTACCAATTGTAGCCGTTGAGTTCGCAAGGCGTATCCAATTGGAATGAATTACCAGAATGACTCCAGTTATGAGATATGTTCCATTAAGCACACCGTAAAATTGTTCAACTTTTTCAATTGTCCGAACTGTTGTTCAACTTACTTTGTAAACAAACTGCTTTTTACGCATTGAAGCGCAAAAGTAGCTGGAACGCTCATGTATTTCGTCCCACATGTAGGGCAATAATCTCTCAAAACTAGTGTCATCCTGGAAATTAATTTCAAATTAATACGTCATGCAAGCTCACTGGCTACAATTCGTAAATTGCATTATCTACCAGAAAGTAATTAATTTCGAAGTTAGTGAATGTTTGATGATTAGTTGACTAAGTGTTTAGTTTTCTTCGTGCTACTAATGTCCGCCTCTTGAAAAAATCCAGCGCAAGGATAATAATCTGGCACAGACGATTTTTTAAAATTCCGTAAACCTCAAAAGTGATCACCTCGTATAACCAACACCCTATCGCGCAGCTTTGTCGCTTGAAAATTTGTGCGGGGATTTGCACTCTACGCACGTTCGAGATAGCTAGGTGGTGTCTGTGCGTGTATTTCGGAGGCCACAACAGTCAATGCTGTACAGGACAATGATACTTTCATGCGTGCATCCCAAAAGAAGAAGTTGTTTTTGACCAGACACAACATCAACAACACGGCGGTACCCACTGTTGTAGCAGTATACAAGAGTTCGGATCCAGACGTATCACAACAATTGGCACTTTTTTTAAGCACCATAGCTTTCTTTGGTTCTTTCACCCGTTTTCGTGGTAGTCGGACCTTCACCGCCGATACAGAGGGCACGTGCTCTTGCCCAACCTACTTGCAGGGCGCGTTAATTGTCCAACGGCAACTATTCGAGCTTTTGGATATGCGCGTGGTGTCGCGCGAAAGCTTACGGGCGTGTGAAGGTTTAGATGCTGTGATAGAGCGATCGGGAAAGACAGCCCTCCTCTTCTCCCGCCACCCACTTCCTTTAGTGGCAGTTGCGCTAGGCGGGGATTGCGCTTTGCACGCCGGTACTCTCACCCCTGCAGACAACAGACATGACGAATCAGCTTATATGTATATGCTCGAGGACAATATTGCTACGGTGGCAAATTATGCGCAAGTAAGCTCGCTCCAGAAAAAGAAAATGTCCCACATTCTCAGCAGCGTTAGTTTACGCTCGGGAACAGAAAACATAAAACGGCGAAATGAACAAAAAAAAAAAAAACGACCATTTACCGTGCACTGGGTGCACGTTAAACCCCAGCTTCTCAAAACTAATCCGGAGCCCGCCAGTATTGCGTGTCTCATAATCAGATCGTGGGTTTGGCACGCAAAACCCCAGAATGTGATAAAAAGAAGTAAATAGATTGAGACATAAAACACATTCTTCATAACCGTAAAGTAAGACAAAATACAACCACGGAGGTTTAATCCTGCCTTATTTTCGTGCGGGCTTTATTCTTCCGCGTTTGGCCAAATGCAAAATCCTTGGCATCGGGTAAGCTACGCTCATTTAGTAACTTTTCCAAGAAACCAAAAGGGCCGTCAAACGTTGCCAGAAGACCGTGAGCAATAACAGACCTGCAGAAAGAATTTCCGCCCGCGTAGCTTTCCATTCGTTTCCACAGAACGTTGTCCGCGAGTATAACCACTTATACTACTGCTGAAGATGTGCCGTTTAATGGCTCTATTCTCGCCGGAATTAATCAAAGAACCTACCTAAATATCCTTACTGCAAGGAATACATATCATCATGCGCATCCTTTCTTTATTAAAGCAAATAGCTTTCTGGAAGCGTTCGGCTATTCGCTTACATTACCCATGTTTTTTTTTGTTTCTTTTTTGCGCCTGCCTCTTAAATTATTTAATGTTACGCGCCGGAAACGTACTATAGAAAGAGTCGCGATCCTTTGTTTTAATAGCCGTTAAGGTCAATGGTTGGATTTCTATTGTCCTGAATAAAATACAAAATACACTTGTCCAAATCCTATGAATACCAGCCCACACCGTCGACTCAGCGGAAGAGGACAACCCTAACGCGGCGGCACAGAACGTCGCTCGAGGACTCACTTTCCGAGCTGCGATTAACGCAGACCTCCCCTCGACAGGGCCCTCCGAGGTATGGGAATGGGAAGACAGAATGACCAGGTTCAACGACATCACCAACCATTACAAGATGCAAAGACGCACTTATTCACCACCCCATCTACATCTCAATACATCGCAAGTGGTCCAGTGGCGACAACTACAAGCCAAATGATACAAGAGTCCGGTACTAATGCAAGATATTTATCCAGAAATATACACAACAGATAGATGCAAAGTGTGTGGCACCAGAGCCACGCTAGAACACATGCTATGGGAAAGCCAGGACTAATACACGATAATGAGAGCGAGACCTCCACCGACAGCCTCCGTGCGCGATGGCAGGTCGCGCTGCTCAGCTCGAACCTGGAAGACCTACTCTGGGCAGTCGAGCGGACCGAGGACAAGAACTCTTGGCCGTAACCTCGGCGGGTGCCCCAACTCACTAACTCGCGGGACGCGAATTGTTCTGATTCGAAATAAAGTTTTTCTCACTCACTCACTCCCTTTTATCCACAAAACAACTTGCAGAGACAATCGTTATCTTATGAGTTTATTGCCTGCACATTTTTTAATAAAACCGCAGAACTCTCATCAATAAGAGCACAGAATCGAACAGAAAATTTCAGAAGACTGAGTTTGAATTGCATTAGAATGTAAAAACTTGAAGCGAGAAGCTTAGTCAACGGACGGTCTTGGAAAGTCATTGCACGTCTCTTACGTATATGACACACGGACCGTACGTGGCGCCTAGCAAATGTAACAGATGTATTTTTACAAATTAGCCTGTATGCATGGGCTCGTGCTCCTTGGAAACCCGTTTACCTTAATTACCCGGAACAACTCTGACCTCAATGTTGAAAAAAAAGGTACTATTTCTTGTTGTCACTGCGCACTCTTATGGAAAAGGGACGGAAGAAAAGACAGTGCAAAGAAATAAAATAGAACACTGGAACCTTATTCTGTAGTCTGTACAGTTGTCTGAAATGTTTATTTATTTTTGACTCTACAAACTACCTTCTGTTACCTACTGAATATCTCACGTGTATTCTATACCCGCATAACTCTTTACACAGAATTGGCCGCGCTGAACTTCCTCAGTGTGATTGTGGCTTTATTGACGAAAACACATATCAACTTCTAGAATGCCCGCACCATGACACACCAAGACGACGACGGCATTAAGGACCTTAAAAAGTAGACCTCTTAATATGAAGAACTTATTAGGGCCATGGCCAACAAGATGAATGCAAAAGTGTCCTTTAATAAAAGTACAAAGAATGCTGTCAGACAGCGGCATTATTGGCCGTCATTAACACATGCATGAAGATGTTTTTAGCACAATTCTTTATTTCTATTGTCAAGAGTATTTGCGATATTATTGTGATAAGCATCGTTGCTTGAGTGTTTATTTGCTATGTGACACCGTTGTTCGCATGATTCTTTTAGGTGCGTTTGTTATTTTGACTTGTATGTGACAATGAGCTATGTTGCAACTATGCTGTATATTGTCATATGTTTTATGTTGCAACTATATTATCTGTGTACCGCATATCAACAGCCAATAAATAGCCGGTACTGTATTTGTGAGCCAACGTGTCCTTATATAATTCCAATAAAGAAAAAAACTGTGCTGAGCTAAATGTGAAGAGTAGGTAGGTAGGTAGTAAAACTTATTTAGGTCCGGAAGAATCTTCGCCCCCTTTTTATAGGGGCAAGACTGCGGGCCGCTCCCACGTTGGGACGGGAAGGCCAAGCCTCACCGCCGCATCATCGCATGAAGAGTAACCAGGATTTATTAAAATATTTCTGAAACACTAGCTACTCCAAGCCGGCTTGGAATAGTCTGAATGAGCAATGCAACATAAGCAGTTTGTTTGCCCTATATATTCATGCTTCCCGACCTCCTCGACACGCAGCCGAAAAAACTGAGGTCACACTGAATAATGCAGGAGTGACAGGCTGGAGTGGCTTCAAAACAAAGTTAGAAATAAGAAATACTGCCATCTTGCGGCCCACTATATTGACGCCGTCGAGTACATTAATGAGTTCAAGGGTTTTGTGTGAGGTAATGTAGCCGAAGGGAGCGGCGACATGTGGGTCAAGCTGATCCTCGAGACGAGAATGATTACTGACCAAGACGAGCCACTCACTAGCACTACGTCTACACCACTGTCGCACAAAGCGATAAGTCTTCTGGATGACAGTGCCTAGTAGAGCGCGTAGGCAGCTGAGCAACATGTACAATAAGTATTGCTGCCCTCAGTAAATCATTTGAAGGTTGCGTATTTTGCGTCCCAGTCATTTCCTTGTGGCACTCACCTATACCATCCTAAGAAATCGCCAGGGATTGATGCTATACCGAACGCCTTCCTTATCAGGTATGCTGAGTGGTGTGCCAAGTATCTGTGTTTGATTTTTAAAGCCTCACTTTCACGCGCTGAACTTCCAAACGATTGGAAGCATGCTAAGATCACACCAGTACCTAAAACCGATGATCACTCGCTTGTGTCCTCTTTCAGGCCTATTTCCCTGCTATGTTCTAGTGCGAAAATTCTTGAACATATAATTTTTAAACATCTTACCTTATTTGTTGAAACGAATAACATAATTTCCCCTCATCAACATGGTTTTCGGAAAGGATTCTCAACGGTAACCCAGCTCGTTGGGACAATCCATGACCTTGCGGCAGTGATTGATATGCATAGTCAGGTTGATATTATATTATTAGATTTTGAAAAAGCCTTCGATCGTGTGAGTCACCAGAAATTACTGCTTAAACTCAAACCAATTTTGAAAAACGATTCTTTACTTGCGTGGATAGCAGCATATCTTTCCATGAGAAGTCAATGTGTAACAGTGGATGGTGTTAACTCAAACTCAGCGCGCGTGAAATCAGGTGTTCCACAGGGTTCTATTTTAGGGCCACTGTTTTTCCTGTTGTTCATTAATGACATCGTACAAAACGTATGTGTAAAAATAAAACTTTTTGCGGACGACTGCATACTATATCAAGAAATTCGCAGTCCGAATGATCATGAATCTTTAAACACAGCATTAGCCACACTGAACACATGGTGTATAAATTGGCAAATGACAATTAATTACAAAAAAACAGTCGCAATGAGAGTGACGCGAAAAAAACAACCGTTTTTGTTTACTTACCACATTGATGGTCATGCTCTATCGGAGGTCTCTGCACATAAATACTTGGGAATAATACTCACATCTGACTTAAAATGGAATGACCATGTCGAGTACATCGAGAGAAGGGCCATGAAAAAGCTTGGTTATCTAAGGAGGAGGCTTGGAAATGCCACGCCGGACATAAAACTTCTAGCATACAAGACGTTTATTAGACCATCGTTAGAATACGCAGCAGTAGTATGGGATCCCTTTACTGCGTTCAACATAGAAAAACTAGAAAGGGTTCAAAGGAAATCAATCCGATATGTATTTAATAGTTATAGCTGGCAGACGTCACCCTCACTCCTCTTGCAAAGGGCGGAACTTGAACAGCTACAAAGAAGAAGAAATACGGAAAGGTTGAAATTCTTTTATTTGGTTTTTCATGGAAAGATTGGACTTGACAAGACATTATATATAAAACCCGCATCTGAAAGTGCAGTGCGCCTTTGTCACTCTAAGAAAGTCATAGATTTTATAAATCGCACTAATACGTTCAAAAATTCTTTTTTTCCAAGAACAACCCGTGAATGGAATTGTTTACCAGCTGATGTTGTAGAATGTGAAACAGTTGATTTATTTATAGATGCACTGAGGAACCGATCTTGATCTTTTGTTCCTGTAGTAAAAATGGTATAGTGATGCATTTCATTGTATAAAATGCAAGGTTTTTCTCTGTGTGCAGTTACTTTTCTTTTTTCTTTTTTTTTTACTTCGCTATGTCTTTGTGATGTTTTATGTTGCAACTTTTTGTCATCAAAAATTATGTATGCCCACTCCTGCTTAAGGCCTGGTACCCAGGCTAGCAGTATGGAATAAATAAATAAATAAATAAATAAATACATTTCCTTTGTGGTTCTCAAAACACTAGCCGAACCTGCCATGCAGGCATTCTCCACGCATGTAACTTCGCGTAATATGCATAAAACGCTGATTCTTTAAAGTAGCGGAAGTTGGACTGCTACACTTTTTACTGACATTACATAAGCCAGAAGAAACCAGTGAATGCGTATATATATATATATATATATATATATATATACACGCGGGCATAACCCACAGACACACAGTATACCTGGTATTTTTTTTTCTTTTTTGATGGAAAGAGATTTCAGAAAAAGAACACGATTCAACTAATGAAAACATGCTTCCTGCCTCAACGCCCTCTTCGGCGCGCCATATACTAAATGCGCGAGTATACGCAGCAGATGCTTTGCTAAATAACCAAACTAGTTAGGTGATGTTTTAATTACTGATTTTATGCCACATGTTGGAATGACAGTATTGCAGCGGAACGCAGCAGTACGCCAGACCAGTTTCCGTGGCTTTAAAAACGTCATTTGGTGTTTAGATATTCATTAACAAAAGTTAACCTTCGTGAGCTCCGACTCCGAAACGGCGCACAAAGAGGGCCGAAAGAAGCGTAGGTTGTACAAGGTGGAAACATAGAGGGTGGAATAACGCAGCATAAGTAATCGCTCACGGGATAGCGTATGCTGCAATATACCACCTTGGCGAGGAAGAAAGAACTTACTTTAAAAATAGATTCGATTGCCAGCACTTCTAAAATGAAAATAAAAACCACCACAATTAAGCCCATACCTATAGTTGGCGGCACGTCAGTCGTGAGACACGGAGGTAAAAAAAAATCACACTGTTGACTAAGGAACCGGACATTCAGCAGCCGTTGATGGAATTACATGCAGAAGCGCGCTCGCACCGATTTCCCCCCATTTACCAATATGCGGACACATTGGGATAGCATGAGCACAAGCAATGCTATCTGGTGTTTTTGGTAATACAAATATCAACACGCGAACTAATAGGCGAAAAGGCTATCTTCATGCGAAATAGTAAGACAGACACAAAGTAAAACGCAGACGCAAAACCTAAGCTGAATTCACGAGTCAGATACGGTGCGGCCGCATAAAGGCAACAAAAGCAAATATATAAAAGCTGCCTATGTAGAGAATGTGCCGACTCAAAATGAGCTAGAAATGTTAACGTGCACTGGCTGAACTTGCAAAGCAGGGCCCGAGCGTAATCAAGCAACGAATCCTCGCTGCGGTCCAGGCGCCTCGCGCATTACGCAGCAAAGAAGCCATCAGAAATGACTAGCGCGAAAAATCCTAATACTCTACACCGTACAGGCGCGCAGCACACAAATACAGTTCCAAAATGTCTTCACGACTGCCTCTCTCTCTCAACGTCGACTGCCGTCTTCGAGAGCATCCCTTGGGCTTTCTGTCAGCGCCTCCAAAGCGCCTCCACTAATCTCGTCAATCATAAAGTGGCCGGAGCTGTAACGGGCGCTTCGATCGCCAATCGCCGCCGGAGCCATGGAAACTGCAGTTACCTTGGCCACAACCAGCTGCTTCCTCTTATCGACTCCCAGCTGCGGGTAAGACGGTTGCACGGGAACATTCTGTCACCCCATTTTGTTTCGTTTGCCGTGTTTATTTGCCTTTCGCTGAACCTATAAATCCATCATCTAGAGAATTGGGGTCTGTTCGAGGCACTCAAGTGGTACCTGATACAAGCAAGCAAGCGCAAGTAAACGTCGATCTCGAAGAACGCCGCCTATAGCTCGGTTCTCGCACGTCAGCTTTAATAAAACTCATGTCAAGCTTTGACGATGATAGAAACACGTTGGTTTGGCGGGTGCTCGACCACACAAACAAAACAGGCAACCGACGTGCTAAGCTCAAGCTGCCTTTCTTTCATTGGACGTTCCTCTGAAGTTAGACGTTTTAATTTACAGCGCAGAACTCCCGAAGGCCACTTTTCTAGTTCTTTCGATGGCAGTGCTAAACGGGGATGTTATCTTTTACCGTTTTGAACCTTGGGTGGTAAAACGAACTACTGAGTTTTTATGGTGTTCAGTAGCTTTTATTATTATGTGCCAGCAACAAACGTTTTAATAAAAGAAAGATAGAAAAATAGGCCCAAGTAACAATTAGGTCGACAAAGCACTTGCGAAAAAAAGTAATTAAATCAACTAATGTACTTCAGCTTATACAAGAATGACAACAACCTCGATAATTGCAGCCTGTTAAATAAAAGTACTTGGTATCATTAACAGAAGGAGCTCCCATTTTCAACGTGCATATGGGTGTTAACAACGACGACAAATGCCAGCAAAAGACGCAAAACTTGGTAACAGGCCAGTAGCGCACCCAGGATTATTGCCAGGGGGGGGGGGGGCAAATTTTCGGGGCGGGGGGAGGCAGCACTTTGCATAATATGCAATTTCCTTCCTTTAGCCAGAGGAATCCAACAGCAAACAAAATGCCTAATAATAATAATTACACCAAGGATTATCATGTTTATTGCTTCAGCGTTTTACTCTAAGTAAGGAGTGAATGAATAAATACAAGACAGTGATAGAGTGCTTTTGTGAGTCAGGAAAATTCGACCTCAAGCCACCTCCTGAATTGTAATGACAGTGTGAACAGAGCACTGAAGGTACACGTTGGACTGGTAGGACTGGATGCGTGGGGGAAGGGGGGGGGGAGATTACAACACCCGAACCCCCCTCCCCCGCACGTCGGTGCGCCACTGTTACACGCTATCAAGTTATCAAAGCAAAGAAGGAAGCATGGGAAGTGCGGCACAGGACCCCACTGCCCTACACTGCTTCTGTGGTCCCTCCTACAAAGAAAGTGTGATCAACAAACCAGCTAAATAACTATTAAGACGTGATGACATTTTGAATGTACTTTTATGTAAGTGGCGCCACCGGAACATGGCCTGGCTATATCGACACCCCTGAAGTTCATTAGGCATTTGGGAATGTATGTAACAATAACTGCAAAAGTTTGAGAACTCTTTTCCCAGCCCCTGAGAGCCGGCATAATTCTCACTCACTAACTCCTTCAAGCTGAAAAACTGTCTTTGTTTTAAGTATTCCATTTAAATGAAGGAATTGTGAGAAAGCGTTACAGAAACCATGCTGCACACATGAAAAAAAAATACTACTTGCGATAAAGCTCTTACGAGGTAATCAGTGCTGCTGACCACCATGCCGGAAGGGTCTCTGCATAGAACATATTTATCAAGTGGCATAGTGTGATGCAGTGGCATACTTTGCGCTTTCCACATTAAAAATTATCTTTATTAATGTCATGTTACCAAATATATATATATTTTTATATATATATATATATATATATATATATTGTCACCCAGCTAGTATAGCTAGAATAGTTGGCCAGCAGAAGATAGGCAAAAAAACACGTCAGCCTTTAATAATAGCTGGACCTCGGAGAGCGCGCGCGCAACCACGAACTTCGTCGTTCTCGCCTCAAGGGGCCAGTGTCACCACGTGCCAACTTATTTCGCGTCATTGCTCCCCTCTCAAAAGCGACCGGCCCGGTCGCTTCAAGGGCATGGGGCGAGCAATATGGGCAAGAGTGCCAACATGGAAAGAAAAACAAAACAAAACATACAGGCATGTACACAATGCTGAAGCGGTTTGTGAGGGATGCTTATCCCTCGCGTGCGTAGTACGGCTTCATCCGTACTACGTGGACGACTTCAGCACGGGGACGGCGTCGGTTCGAACTAGCATCAGAGCTTTGAGGCACCACCTCATAGTTCACATCACTGAGGCGGCGTACAACTTCGTAGGGGCCGAAATAGCGGCGCAACAATTTCTCCGAAAGCCCACGGTGTCGGATAGGTGTCCACACCCACACGCGGTCGCCTGGTGAGTACTGGACGTTCCGTCGGGTCCGGTTGTAACGGCAGGCGTCGGTATTCTGCTGGGTGCGGATGCGATTCCGAGCAAGCTGGCGAGCTTCCTCTGCTTTCTCGACGAACTCTTCAGTGGTGTCATTCCTTGTGGTTCCGTGGTCTACCGGGAGCATGGCGTCTAAGGTGGTTGTAACGCGACGTCCGTAAACGAGCTCGAATGGTGTAAACTCGGTGGTCTCCTGCACAGCGGTATTGTAAGCAAACGTCACGTATGGCAAAATTGCATCCCATGTCTTGTGTTCCACATCAATGTACATGGATAGCATGTCGGCCAATGTTCTGTTCAGGCGCTCTGTTAAGCCGTTAGTCTGGGGATGATAGGCTGTGGTCCTTCGGTGGTCAGTATGCGTCAGCGTGACGACTTGTTGCAACAACTCCGCTGTAAACGCTGCACCGCGATCAGTAATGAGCACAGCGGGTGCACCGTGACGAAGCACGATGTTGTGGACGAAGAAGCTGGCGACTTCAGCAGCAGTTCCCCGCGGCACAGCTTTTGTCTCCGCATAGCGAGTTAAATAATCGGTTGCCACGATTATCCACTTGTTTTGCAAGGAAGAGGTGGGGAACGGACCAAGAAGGTCCATTCCGACTTGCTGGAACGGCGCCGGAGGCGGATCCAAAGGCTGAAGGAGGCCGGCAGGCTTGACGGGTGGGACTTTACGCCTCTGACAGTCACGGCACGTTCGCACATAGCGCTGAACCGACGAAAATAGGTGTGGCCAATAGTATTTCTGCCGTATGCGCGCTAATGTCCTCGCGAAGCCTAAGTGGCCGGCACAGGGATCGTCGTGACATGCCTGTAAAACTTCCTCGCGCAGCGCCGTCGGAACGACGAGAAGGAACGTTTCTTGGCTGTTCTCAAAATTTTTCTTGTACAGCACATCGTTCAGCAGGCAGTACGATGTCAATCCTCGTGAAAGTGGGCGTGGGACAACAACGTCAGCTCCCTCGAGATATCGGATGACTGGAAGCAGTTCAGAGTCTGCACGTTGGTAGTCAGCCATGCGCACCACGTCGACGACACCAAGAAACGGCAAATCTAGCTCCAAGTCGGAGGATGTCAAGGGAATAGGAGAACGTGACAAGCAGTCAGCGTCGCTATGCTTACGGCCCGATCTGTAGACAACAGTCATGTCGTATTCCTGGAGGCGGAGGCTCCAACGAGCGAGGCGACCTGATGGGTCTCGTAGATTGGCAAGCCAGCAGAGCGAATGGTGATCACTGATCGCTCGAAATGGCCGGCCGTATAAGTAAGGTCGGAACTTGCTCATGGCCCACACGACTGCTAAACATTCTTTTTCGGTGGTTGAATAATTAGCTTCTGCTTTTGTGAGGCTACGGCTCGCGTACGCAATTACACGTTCTGCGCCGTCTTGCCATTGAACCAGAATAGCCCCGAGTCCTACGTTGCTTGCGTCTGTGTGAATTTCAGTTGCCGCGGTGTCATCAAAATGCGCCAGCACTGGAGCGGATTGAAGGCGTTTGCGCAATTCGGTGAAGGCCTGCTCTTGGTCTTCCGTCCATGCAAAGGGCACATCTTGTCGCGTCAGTCTCGTGAGAGGTTCTGCAATCCTCGAGAAGCCTTCAACGAAACGGCGGTAGTAAGCGCAGAGGCCCAGGAACCGCTGAACAGCCTTCTTGTCTTTAGGGTGAGGAAACTCTGCAACGGCAGCGAGCTTTTCTGGGTCTGGTCGTACTCCTTGGGAGCTGACCACGTGGCCTAAAAACTTGAGTTCCCGGAAACCAAAGTAACATTTTTCAGGCTTGATGGTGAGGTTTGCCTTGTGTATTGCGGTAAGGACACTTCGTAGTCGAGTGAGATGTTCATCGAACGTGCTGGAAAACACAACAACGTCGTCTAGGTACACTAGACACGTCTGCCACTTTAATCCGACGAGTACAGTGTCCATCATTCGTTGAAACGTAGCAGGAGCCGAACAGAGACCGAAAGGCAAGACTTTAAATTCGTATAGCCCGTCGGGAGTCACGAAGGCGGTTTTTTCACGGTCACGCTCGTCCACTTCGATTTGCCAGTACCCTGACTTTAGGTCTAACGAAGTAAAGAACTCAGCATGACGCAGACGGTCCAAAGCGTCATCGATCCGTGGCAGGGGGTAAACGTCGCGTTTGGTGACTCGGTTAAGCCGTCTGTAGTCAACGCAGAAGCGGAGCGTGTTGTCTTTCTTTTTTACTAGTACGACAGGCGACGCCCACGGACTTGTCGACGGCTGGATGACGTCATCATTGAGCATTTCTTCAACTTGACGCTTAATCGCCTCCCGCTCCATAGGTGACACGCGGTATGGGTGCTGACGAACAGGCCGCGCCGACTCCTCTGTAACTATCCGGTGTTGCGTAATGGAGGTGCGCTGGACTTTAGATTCTGTGGAAAAACAGTCAGAGAATTCTGTCACTAGACCCAGTAGCTGATCCTTCTGTGCATCTGCTAAGTCAGCATTAATGTGGACGCGGGTACTCAGGCTGGCGTGAGTTGTTGCATCCGGTGAAGTCACTTGTAACGTGCCGACGTCGGAGAAGTCAGCAATGTCGTTCAGAAAGGCCACAGCTGTACCTTGAGGGACGTGCTGATACTCATGGCTGAAGTTTGTCAACAAAACTTGCGAGCACTTATTTTGTATTCGAACAAGGCCCCGGGCGATGCAGATGTGTCTTTCGAGCAACAGCGGGATATTTGCCTCGGCAATACCCTCATAGTCGTCGAATGCGTCGCAGGTTACGAGGGTCAATACGCTGCTCCTTGGCGGCACCATGATGTTCTCGTCGACAATCCTCAAGGCGTTGACATACGTGTCGTCAGTGCTGCTCCCTGCTAAGGCCTGCGCCGTTGAAAACGTTACCAGGGACTTCTGTAAGTTTATCACGGCTCCATTAGCCTGCAGAAAGTCCATTCCCAGAATTAGGTCCCTCGAACAGCTTGGGAGGATAACGAAATCTCCGAGGTACGTAAACCCACGAATGCTCACTCGCGCTGTGCGTCTTCCTACCGGGGTTAGCAGATGGCCTCCTGCAGTGCGAATCTGCGACCCAGTCCACTCGGTAGAAACTTTCTTCAGCTTGCAGGCAAGGTCCATGCTCATAACTGAGGTGTCCGCTCCAGTGTCGATTAACGCTGTTATTTCTTCGTCGTCTACGGTGACGGGAATGTTCGACGTTATTACCTCTCGTACGGTGTTTGACTGCGTCTGTACGTCTGCGTCGTTCTGTTTTGGTCGTTGTCGTCGGAGTGGAGGATCTTGCGCACAGTCGACGTCAGCGGCCTCACCTCCGGAGGTCGCTGAACTCAGTTTTCCCGAGCCGCCGGGCTAGGCGAGCGGCGTCTGAGAGCGCCGCGAGAGAAGGCTTGGCTTGGTGATGGTGACCTGTAACGAGCAGGAGACGACGAACGGGGCTCGTGCCATCGTTGATCACCATTGCGACGATTCGCGACGAAACTCTCTATTTCCGGCGGCCGCTCACCAGGTCGTGGACGAGGTGCATTTGGGGCGAATCCTCGGAGCCCCACATGACGATAAGGACACATTCTGTAGATGTGCCCGGCTTCGCCACAATGATAACAAAGGGGCTTGTAGTCTGCGGTGCGCCAGACGTCGCTCTTCCTAGTTCTTGCTTCGGCGATGTGCGGTGTGCTGCGAGGCCTGAAGCTAACGTCCAATTGTTGAGCGGGGTGTACCATGCTATACGCACTTGAGGGTGGCGGACGGCGTACTGCTTCTGCGTAACTCATTTCAGGACGCCGTCTCTGCTGTGGTTCCTCGTACTGTTCAGGAACATGGACGGCCTGTCGGACCTCGGCGCGCACCATTTCCGCAATCGAAAGTTGTCCCACAGAGGCAGCGGTCGTCTGCATCTTCTGCAGTTCCTCCTTGATGACAGCCCTGATGAGTTCGCGCAAGGCGCCGACGTCGTTGCCGAGGGTAACGGCAGAGAGCTCCCTTGAAATCACGGCGTCGCGGTTGTATTGCCTGGCCCGTTGTTGAAGGGCCTTTTCCATGGTGGTGGCTTCGTCGTGGAACTCTGCCACTGTCGTCGGCGGATTTCGAATGAGGCCAGCAAAGATTTCCTCTTTGACGCCGCGCATTAGGTGGCGCACCTTCTTTGCTTCCGTCATAGAGGGGTCCGCACGTCTGAAGAGCCGATTCATGTCTTCTACGTACGCCGTCACTCGCTCATTCGGGCCTTGGATTCTCGATTCCATTGCTAACTCCGCCCTCTCCTTCCTGTCCGCCCTGGCGAAGGCACTGAGGAACTGCCGACGAAATTCTTCCCATGACGTCAGTGTCGCCTCGTGGTTCTCAAACCATATTTTAGCGGAATCTTCAAGAGCGAAGTACACGTATCGAAGCTTACGCTCGTGGGTCCAGTCGTTGACGTTGGCGACACGGTCAAAATGGTCAAGCCAGTCGTCGGCGTCCTCTGAAGCACTCCCGTGGAAATGATTCGGCGTCCGGATCTGATTGACGACCACGTGCGATGCTGCAGTAGCGGCAGGAGGTGGTTGGTTCGTCATTCTACTTCGTTCGGGTAGCAGACCGTGCTGTGGCTGGAGTCCCTGGAGACGTCGGCTGGTACGTACGTGCACAGGGGTAAGCTCGGCCGAACTACTCGCCGGGCTTTGGTCTGGGGTACGCTCCGGAGATCTTAACATCGACCGTACCCAGCACTTCCACCAGAAATGTCACCCAGCTAGTATAGCTAGAATAGTTGGCCAGCAGAAGATAGGCAAAAAAACACGTCAGCCTTTAATAATAGCTGGACCTCGGAGAGCGCGCGCGCAACCACGAACTTCGTCGTTCTCGCCTCAAGGGGCCAGTGTCACCACGTGCCAACTTATTTCGCGGCAATATACATATAGTCAAAACCGGATATATCGACGCTAAAGGGGATCACAAGAAAGTGCGACATGTACATCATTTGATATATCAAATAAGAATTTTATACAGAAATTTTCATGGGGATTTTAGAGCTGTTCCGTAGGCACAATAATTCGTTATGTGTGGTTCCAATATCTCCGAGTTCGGCTGTATATTTATATATATGAACGAGAAGAAAGGGAACCGAGGGGCCCGATTTTCATTAATCATATCATAAGAAGCCAACAAACAATGACACCAAGGACAACATAGGGGAAATTACTTGTACTTACTAATTGAATTAAAGAAATGTTAAATTACGGGAAATGAAAACGCATGAAAAAACCACTGTCTGCAGGTGGGGAACGAACCAACTTCTTCGCATTACGCGCGCGATGCTCTATTGAGCTATAGCCCGGAGCCGTATTCCGTTTGTGAGTGGTGGCGCGAGCTAACACTCCCAGGATTAGTTCTAGTTGTAAAAAACATAAATACCCCAGAAAGCGGATGGGAAAACGGCTCCGCGGTAGCTCAATGGTGAGAGAATCGCACGCGTAATGCGAAGACGCGGGTTCCTTCCCCACCTGCGGACAGTTGTTTTTTCATCCGTTTTGATTTCCATTAATTTATCATTTCTTTAATTCATTTAGTAAGTACAAGTAATTGGTCATTGAACAATTTATTTTTCTGTAGTTTACAAAATACAATTATACAGGGTAAGTACAATCGGAGGTCCCAAAGTGAAAACTGTCGGGGGGACCTCATAGCAGAACGTAGGCAGGGGATGAATACATTATACAGCAGACAATGGCGGATTAGCAGAATAAAGGTACATAATAAAATATGTACATGAAGGTTCTGGCAACGAATAAGAACAATTAGAGGCTGTTTAAACCAAAGAACTCAAAAGAATGAAAACAAGAATATCAAACCAACGAATTATCTAATAAATAAATTTTAAGACATCTACAAAATGAGTACATCGTACATGTTCTTAGATCAGGTGGTAACATGTTCCAAAGTGATATACATGAAAATCTTGCAGTCATTCGGCCGTAGTTAGTTCGTACTTTAGGTAAAAGCAGATTATGGTTAGTGGAAAACCTGGTGTTATTGGTATTCACAAAACTACAATCACTAAAACTAGGAATACATAATTCATTATTTATAAGATTCCCCTATGTTGTCCTTGGTGTCATTGTTTGTCGGCTTCTTACGATATGATTAAATATATATATATATATATATATATATATATATATATTATACATGACTGACACGTTTTGGACATCAAATTTAATTTTATGCTGAATTTCGCTCGTACAATCCGAGATCCCACGTAAAACCCTTTCATGCATGATGGTCAGTGTAGGTGACCACGACAAAAGAAATCGAAATGCAGCACCAAGTTGATCCACAGCATTTTTTTGTGCCAATACAACCAGTAGGATGTACTCCTGCGCTAAGTGTTACATTCGAAAACGGTTCCGTGTAAGTTCACATACCTTTGTGCCCGTAGAAACTTTCAGGGTCCAGCGCGGGAAATGGCATGTTGTATATCGGGCTGTTGCTTGACAATAAAACAAATGCTTCCTAGACAACTAGTGCCGTCTGGCGCACTTTCCGAGAAAAATAAAGGGGAAAAGTAAACATTTGTTTGCTGGCTAAAGAACAAGGTGGCACTGCAAAAAAGTTTCGAATTGGTCGTCAGCAACGCTGACCACCGTGCCTGAAAGAGTTAAAATTTAAGAAAGAACTATTGCTTCGCACGATAACTGCGCATCACAACAAAACTTTCTACAGAAGTTATTTAATTTGCCCTCTTATTGCCTATGCTCCTTTCTTGAGTTCCTTTTACAGTGCGAAACAGAATAGGCGTTACCAGCAAACGGGGACAAAGTAGTCTATAATTGTGTTCATTACTTAAAGAAAGCTGCGTAATAACTTTCGAGCCGTTTACTCGGAATAAATCAAAGCCAACAGTCACTCTCAATTGAAAGCATTATAAGTTCAAATAATTTTTTTAATTCCCGATGAAGAAAACGTTATCAAAGTACAAGCAAAGACTAGCCATGATACCCGAGACAGCCATGATACATTCTGCTAGAATTATCAGTGTCAATACAGTACCAAGCATTATTGCATAATGCGTAGTCATAAAACTAGCTACATTTTGTCAATGATGGTCATATTTTTGTAAACAATAAAGTATTGTATGGTTATTGTTATATATACTGTATTCGTTCCATTTGTACTGCTATACACCTTGCGCTCCAGTTTGTATCTCAACTTCCATTTACCACCTTACCGTATGCCCCAACTAGGATCCTGCAAGGTTTGCTAAATGGCAGACCTAAAGATCAAAAGTGCGTTACCTCATACGTAACTGCACAGGACCACATATCACAAAGGCTGATCGACGCTGTGTCTACGAATTATCATGTCACCATGAATAATTCATGCTAAGTATTCTATCACTGCCATCCACAGTAAAAGTGTGTCAAATATTATCTTCTATTTTGAGAATTGTTGTTGTTAACTTTGCTGTTTTTTGCTGTTAGTATCCTTTCAATTTGATTTGTTTTGTTCTTATTCCTAACCGCCGTCGTTGCTCTGTGGCTATGGTGTTGGGCTGCTGAGCACGAGGTCGCGGGATTGAATCCCGGCCACGGCGACCGCATTTCGATGAGGGCGAAATGCGAAAACACCCGTGTACTTAGATTTAGGTGCACTTTAAAGAACCCCAGGTGGTCCAAATTTCCGGAGTCCCCCACTACGGCGTGCCTCATAATCAGATCTTGGTTTTGGCACGTAAAACCCCATAATTAAATTTATTGTTCGTATTCCTGTTGGTGCACCCTTCAAGAGTACAAACTGTTCTCGCGCTGTGATGTACACCGTCTCCTGGAACCAGACAAGCTGCTTACAGTAGCTTTTGGCCCCGGAAGACGTTTCGCTTGTAGGTAGGTAGGTAAAAACTTTATTTTGTCCGGCAAGTTAATGGGGTTGGCTTCACCCTGCTTAGGATCTGCCAGATGCCTAGGCAGGGCATCTATTTACCGTTAAAAATAACGTTGGATTGAAGTTGGATCGAATGCTACAAACAAAATCGTAGACAAACCATCGAACGTGTCCCACTAAAGCAATATTAAACAAATGGAATCAAACGATCTCGGTGGATTTCAACATTTCTTGCAGGACCTTGATAAATAGGTCATCGCATTACAGCAGATGTAGCAGCAGTGATAGCAGTGAAACGAAATAGATTTTCTTTCTCTGGCACCGAAATTGATGAAACAGAATACCAAGCATGTTTTTGTTCTACGTGGCAGCGTGCGTAAGAAGGTACAAAGAGATCATTTTATAGTTAAACCTTCGAGGATTACAATATTGTTTTCATCTAAGATTTGATTGAACTGGGAACTATGAGCTAGAACTTATTTTTACTTTTTGGTAATCACATATCGCTATTTTGATTACTTAATATGATCCTTGTTCCGCAATATAGCGTTTAGGGGAAGACGACTGCTACGTGTTTGACCATAAATGTATGTTCCCCCACTCGTTTGACCTTTTGTATTAGGTTCTCGTTTTCTGCGACAACGTAGGGAGGGCTAAGTGAAAAGTGAGATGCTAAGTATGGAAACAATTCGCTGCAGATTCATGAAAATTTAACTTGGAAGAGAACAAAACATACTTCGCTGTATCTCATCGCACCATTGTCATTCGTCTTTTCATTCTGACGAAATGTAGTTTTTTTTTCTTGACCATTATATTTGTCCTTTTTGTGATTTTTTTTCGTTTTATTTTCTCTCTCTCTCATCTCTACATACTTTATCAGCACTTTTGGTTTCATTTTGTTTCTGTTTAATCTTGTTAAGAACTTGGCGAGGCCCCATATTGCCTGTGCAACTCATCGCCAATCGCTGAGAACTTGTGATAGAAAAAACAGACGCCATAAAGGGCAATTATTTTTGCGGTTCAAGAATCTAGGAAAGAAAAAAATTCACCGACGATTATGATACTCTTTATTGCGAAACTTGAGCGCCGCTCTATGCGTGCTTTTATTTCGCGACACATTGGCTGGCGTGGGAAATATGTCTCGTGCGGCACGTTGCAAACACAGTTAAGTGTGGCGCGACTGCCTCGCAAATTGGGAGATCGCCAGAAGCAATGCGACGGTGACACGTGGGCGAGATTCACAGCAGCCGCCGCAGACAGACCTCCGCTCATGCAGTGCTTTGTTTCCATGCAAACGACGCGCGCTACTCTGGCGCCATCTCGTATCCATCGTCGCTGCAAATCCTGTGTTGCACTACACGTTTCTTCTCACGCTTTCACCATGCCCTCCTACTCTGCTTTCCGCATCATGATTCCGGTGCACACTCCTCCTCTGCTTTCCTCTTCGCACTCTCTCCGCTATCGCCGCCTTTCACCTCGCGCTGCGCTCCGCGTTCGCTTTCATCCTTCATTGTTTCTTGTTCACTCGGTTAGGAGTTAGGTCACCGCACAAACGGGCGCCTAAGAGCTACGCTTTAAAAAAGTTCGTTCATCATTAGATAACCCCGAGCAGTTATTGTCCCTTGCTCTCGATTGTCGTAGTACTAGCACCTAACAACATTCTCAACTATTTCATTATCGACTCAATCAAGCTGTACTTCATTGCTGTTACAGTAAGCTTGTGCGTATTGATATTGCTGAGCTGCTTATTGCGAATTTAAATAGTTATACTTCAATGCTGTTTATCAATGGTGCTTATTATCATTGTTTGAGCCCTATAACGCCACTCATATATTGGTCTTAATCACGAGCTATAGTACTTGAAAAAAAAAACTAAATAAATAAATACACTTTTGGCGTACATTAGTGACATTAGCGTTACAACGAGGAAGCTTGATGTGTACCACCACCTTCCCGAGTACCTAGAACCCGGTAGTGCGAGATGAACACTTAGAGCTGATTGAATGTTGTCAGACTGTCGACTACTGAGGCTTAAATATAATATAGTTGGCACACAGCTAACAGTGGTGTCAAGTCCCCTTCAAACCGGCCCAGTTAGGCGCACAATGGAAAATAGGAGTCGGGAATGCAGTACGAAATGCCAACGTCCTAGTTGACCGGTTGACTCATGGGAGCCGCCGCCAAACTTGTTTGTCGTGTGTAGGGTCGGTTTGACCGAGGGAGAGGGAACGCGGAGGTGAGCGCACGAAAAATGCCACTGTGTGATTGCGCCCTTCATCATCTTGCAGAGAAAAGAATTGTCTTTGTGAAAGTGGCACATAGTTTGTTTGGAAACTTCTTCATTATGTGTTTTGACGCGTACTTCCCCTCTGGACTATTTTTCCTCCGCCGGAAGGAAGTGGGGTGTCAGGCTGGGGTACCTAGGTGGTCGGAGTGTGATGTAAGAGTGTTGATTCCCTGCTCTTGCCCTTATTTCGATGGCCTAACTTCTCCGTTCAAAATCGCAGAAGGATACCCACGCGGGAAACGGGATTATGGTTCGAACTTAGGAGGGGCGACCATGTCACCATGAGGTTTTGGGGAAGCATTACTCAATTTTAGAAGGTGTTTGTTCGATACCCCGCCGGTATTGCCACCAGCGCAATCCGCCGTTCTTGTTCGAAAATAAACGCCTTCCCATAATATGTGCTGTGCGTTTGTGGTGTGGCGCACTGCTTGAAGCAAGAATAGTGAATTTAAAAATCTTAAATTATATTCTGGGGTTTTATGGGCCGAAACCAAGATTTGATTATGAGGCATGCCGTAGTGGGAGATTCCAGATTAATTTTGACCACCCGGGGTTCTTTAACGTGCATCTAATGTACGGTACTCGAACCAGAAATGGCGAGAGCGCCTTCGTCTTCTTCCACAGCTGGCCTGCTGGCGCCCCTCTGGTTGCGCTCTTGCTCGGCGGACGCTTGTGCCATGGCTCTCGCGTTCGCGTTGTCGTCGTCCTCTTCCACAGCTGGCTCCGTTGCCGCTCATCACTCCAGCGTAGAATTTCACTTCTCTTCTGTCGTCGTAATGGGGAAGCAGCGTTTACAGGGGTATGCGCCATTGCTTAAGGGGGTATGAGCCATTCACTGTCTTACGTTACAGACCGATTGAATTTTGAAGCAATTTAATTTTGAAGAATCGCAAGGGGCAATGTGACAACGGCGGACTGTAGGCGTACCATCAGTGACGTTGTTCTTTCTGTTGCAGCTGAACGTGTGTGTACACTCAATAAGAAACACAAAGACGTAACCAATAATTGAGACAGACTTTAATCGCCATCGGGATTAACCGAGTGATAAACACCGGGGCCGCACGTTCCAACTTCGCTGGTCAACCATCTGTACGGTGTGCTTGGGCGGTGATTTTTAAGGGCAGTGTCATATTTGCATGAGTACTTGACTCACGATATATGACGATCTCTGTTTTCACTTTCCAAAATACCATGTTCGTGAAAAAAAGGTCCCGGCGTGATACCGTCGTCTTTCTGTGTGCGCCGGTCCCACATTCTTGGGAAGGGGTTTGTTCTTGGTGCGAGGTTGGAATTCCTATGGATAATTCGGCGCATATATCGAACCACGCTAACCTTGCGTGATTTAATATAAGATTGTCAGCTTACATATATGTCCTGTTAGACACAATTGCCCTGTTTCTTCTCGGCTCTTTAGCTCATTTGTGCATGTCGGTTTATTTTGCTTTCGGTTGCTTGTGTGCTGCAGTACGCCCCCTCCCCCCTCCCCCTTGCCTATCCGGTAGATACGCCGATGGTTCAACTTATGTGAAATACCCTGTATATAAGGGGGCATTAAAATATGTATATAACTGCGAATGAAGCAGGTTGGACTAAATTAAGATTTTATTGGTACCAGTGGGCATCTTTGGTTTCGTAATGTCAAAAAAAAGTTTAAATCTTGCATGAGCGTATGCTCAAGTCAGAACGCAGCAATTCATTTGTCACTGATCTCTACTGAATACGTGGCATTAAAATTTAAAAGGAAGCCACAGAAACAGTGAACATACATCGGAGAATATTATGGCAAACGTTGTTGTGGCATGAATTGTCACTACGGTTCCATGTGGTGGAAAGGCCTTCACTTCCACTGCAGGCATTTTAGGCTGTGGTATAAAACATAGACTTGTATACCTGCACAAAAACTAAAAGCGGATGCATTATGGTGATTGAATAGATATTTGTACCCAATATTTTTTTTATTATTTCCTTGTGTATCAATGTTCGCTTGAGAAGCGTTTGTTTTATATTCTCCTGAAAGACGACACCCATTAACAGCGGGCGCCCCACTGAAGGTCGCACGCGGGCGCACGCTAGAGTACTGTAAAAGCTCGACGACCAACAGACTCAAAGCGGCGAGCAGGTCGAATAACTAATCTGCAGGGCGATAAAGATGCTTTGTAATAAGACTAGCTGTACACTGCAATGGAATGTGCTGCCACCGTGCTTTTCTTTTTTCTTTTTTTTGTCTTTTTTGACGTACTAGAGGGACTGGTTCCTAATTTGCAGCAAATGTCGGGTTTATTAAAGAACGCCAGACAAGCACCAATTTTGCCCGCTCACTAACACACGAAAAAGACCCCGATACATTCATAGACAACGGGCGACAGCCGCTCCAGTAAGGTCTCGTAGAGAGATGAGCGTGCACTCACGGTATGAGGCTAGAATGGCCGCCGGCCAAATGAGCAGGGGGAAAACATACAAATACAAAGGAACAGCAACATCCTCAAACAATAGAATATTAGCACCTTGATATATATAATCATGTGACACTTTGACGGAACTGTACTTTTATTATTATCTTTAGTTGCGCTAGATGCGGGGCGTAATCAAACGAGCTTCAGCTTCAGCCAAACATGAGTGCCGTCATATCTCCTCTGCGTTGCGCAGCTCTCGCGATGCATGCCGGGAAGAGTATCGCTGGTGGTGTCGTTTCGAAACGGTCGTGTCGCGCTTTGTTTCATCGCTTAAACCACGCTTTTACGCTCTCCGATTTGGTGACGTGCGCTTACCAAGCGTGTTGTGTGTCTGAGTCACTCGTGACGGGCGGTACAGTTACCAAAAAGACTGCTAAAGGCGCGCGCGCCGCTGAAAAGAAGCCATGACGCCGGGCCTGGAGCAGGGACATGTTTGGCGTGCTGCGTGCCCGCTGCGTGCCCGCTGCGACGAGACCCATTGCCGATGGCCAATGGCAAATGTTCTTCGCTTACCTGAGAGTGGTGAGCATCGGTTGTGTTGTGATCGCTGTAGCGAATACCGACGAAGACAGCAATAAATCTGACCTAGGAAGCAATGCTTCCTGTTTAACTATTTATTTGCTGGAGCACTCTAACGTAAAATGATTCTAAACTGTTTTGATTCCAAACTCATGTTTACTTAATTTACGTAACCACTGACGCAAGCATCGGGCGGTGACCCGCAGCGTTGTCTACTACCCAACTACCCAATCAAACACTCTCCTCGTTTATAGGAGATCACCATTGTTCGCTTTCACAACCAATAACATTGTCTTCACTCAGCGGTTTTTCTTATCTAATTTGCTGACAAGAGGCGAGGAGCACGCTCTAGTGGAGAGGGTTTCTATGGGGCCGAGCCAACACAGCGAAAATAGATCACCGCATGAAGAGGGTGGTGCCGGCTTTTCCGATTGATCCGCTTCGCCTTACTTAGCTGGCGGGGTGACTGGTCGAAAATCGTGGCAGCGTTCAACGGAAGGATAAGAATGCCGCTAAAACGGACCCTCAGCAAGGAAGAGTTGGCAGAGCGATGTCGTATGCATGCCGAAAGGGCTCGATATCGTTTTACTGCCACGAAAAAGGGTTTATCTTGCGCAAATAAATACATGCTCACCGGCAGGGGCGAGTAGCGAGGGCCTATATCTCTATACCTTTCGGAACGGGACAATCTGTGGCTATTCAGAAAAATTTTCAGTTTTGTTCGGCATAATAATTCACTTTTTTTTCGCGTACACGTCACTTTAACGTGGTGAGTTTTCGCGATTTTGTGAGGTCGCGTGAAAGACAGGCGAAGTGGGCGTGGCCAGAAAACTTTGGACCAATAGCAGAGGGCTAATGGTGAGAAGGCGTCGCATCAGGAATTATTTTTCTTTTGTGCGGGTTAATCATACATGATCAGTCTATACACGTTATATCAGATGGGGAGCTATCGCGGTTTTCGTGACGTCGCGTGACAGACAGGCGAAGTTGGGAGTCGCCCGAAAATGTTTTGACCAATCGTGGAGGCTGAATGCAAAAATTGGAATCAAAATGGTTTGGAATCATTTTACGTTATAGCGCCCCTGGTGTGTGTCTGTCTTATATTTCACCGTCAATTCATGCTCATGCTCGCACTATTCAGTTTTATTGAAGCGAACTACTTGCTCGCTTCATAAACACTGTTTTCTTTTTCTTTTATTCTTTAATTGTTTTTGTATCACTATTATTAACCGTGTCGGTTATTCTTAAAGCTCAAGTTAATGTTGCACTTCAGTGCGGACGCACAACACTAGACCTCATGCACGGAAATGGTGCTTTGTACTGATATTCAGTTTGTAATCACTTGATATTGCGGTTTGACTGTTAAACTGTCACATTATTGCGCTGTTGTCTTTTGTACTTGTACTGGAGGGGAATACAAACTGACTTGGGAATTCCTTTTTGTTCAGTTTTTTAATCTTGAATTTTTATTGTTACCGACATTTCCTAGACAGAAGAGCATATTCACCTTAGGCACGTGTTTAATTATTTGTTCTGTGGTAGTTTTTCATCTGTCTGTGGTTTATTTATGCCACTTTCATTACATGTTAATAGCTGTTATTTGCAGAGCGACACTAACAAGTAACTATAAGATTACTTTTCTGTCCTTGTAAGCACCACTACACAAAAATGAGATCGGAGAATTAGAAACTGACATACCAACAGCGAACAGACATGACTGTGCTCGCAACAGGGATGCGATCGTCTTCCTCGTGATAGTCTAAAATTTATATGTATTTGTATTTAAACATATTGTACACGAACCTTCAGCATTTGTCTTTTTTTGCCCCATTCCTCGTGATGCTGTAGAAATTTGTGCTGCCAGGCAGTGCGGTACTCAAAGCTTTTTTTTTTATTATTGCTTCATGGGGGCCGTGAAGAATAAAACATTGCCATTAAGGCAAAATGTATTTTTGCTTGTGAAAGGAAAACTTTGAGTTACCTTGCTTTGTGTGTGTAAACATAGTAATCATGACATTTTCACTAAATGTTTTGTGTCAGCTGCCCTTCTCACAGCTGCTACTCACATCATATCCAGAATGTGGGTGCTGCCACCTCACACCTCCATAAAATTGTTTTCGATACAGGAAATGTTGCATGCAGAAATCCGTATTCATTCTTAAAGGTGCCACCTTTTCAGATGAGCTTTCCACTTGTGCAAAATATAGTTATTAGAAATCTCACTATCACATGATGACGACATGATACTTTTTGCAAAAAACTTTCAACATGGTCCGCAGCAAAGAAATATGTTGCGGGTTGAACCTGTATACAATGCATTCACCTATACAAAAGCAACATACTGTGTATTTTATCAATTATTTTGTGTTTTGCACATTTAATCCTAAAATTACCAAGTATGTGCCAGCTTATTTCAAAAAGTACAACCGTCTTGATGCGTCGTGCATTCTGTACTAATTCCTGCAAGCTGCCTTGTGTAAATGACCTGCGCTGTAAAATAACAAGGTGGCAAAGGCTTATACGTTGTGAACCAGACTGTCCTTGAATATTAAAAATAGAGAATTTGAGACGAAATGTTTATTTCTGCTGAAGAAGTTTTATAGCCATCACAACAGAATTTCTGCACTAATCATTAGTATGAATTGCGACAATAAACACCAATAATCATCATTAGTACGAATATTACCAATGTTTGATAGATTAGCAGGTAAAACAAACAATCGTGGTTAACGGCAGAGCTGGTCAATCAGCACTCCATATCCGGTTGCCGGAACCATTCTGCCGCAAAATAGCCTCAAAACACATACTGCAAACATGCGATAAAATGCACTGCTGTTCCGGTTGAGCTATTTACAGAATTTTGCTGCAAACATGCCATAAAATGCTTTGCTGTTCCAGCTAAGATATTTATAGAATTTTGCTGCAGGGTGTGCAGAAATAACTGAAAAAGCAATGGCACTTCACTGCAGATTCAATTTTTCGAAACTGGTGCCAGGCACAATTATGGCAAATTGGTATGCTTTCAGTATTGGCTGCCTTGAATATGCAATGATATGTCCCCGAAAGAAATGAAAAACGCAAATTAGTAAAATTTTCCCCCCAAATAATTGTATTGACAGTTTCACAAATGCTGTCTGTCGCCGCTATGAAGCTTTCACAGCAATAAAATGTCATCTTTCTTACGACCTGAATATTTTTTAGTTTTCGACAATGAGTCATGTCCAAGAAATTTGGGCATAACCCGTGCGACTATTTTTATGAACCCTTTTTTTTGTAATCTTTGGTATAGTCATACAGTCTTGCACGTCTTCATCCGCGTCCGTCTGCGCATGCACATGGATTTTGTACATTGCTCCTTCGGCCATCCATTGAACTTCACTGGAAGGCACTAGCGTAACTCACTGAGCATAATTTTCACAATATGGTATTTCAGAAAATCCACCGAAGTTCAACAACTTTCCGTTAGCCACGTCGAAAGGACACTTTTTTTCTGATAACATAAGCTTTTACTGCACTTAGTCGTAATTTCCCGGCAGAGTTATAGCAGTGCTTTAACATTGACCAAAGCGCTAATATAACGCAGCAGAGAAGCTATGACTAAGTGCCATAAATGCCTATCAGAAGAGAGTATCCTCCTGACGTTGGTAACCGAAAGTTGTAGAAATTCGGCCGATCATTTGAAATAGAATTTTTATGAAGTTCTGCTCAGTGAGTTACGCTAGTGCATTGCGGTGAAGTTTGGTGGTTGACCGAAGAATCAATGACCTAAATTCATGGACATGCGCAGAAGGACGCACGTGTGAAGCCTTGCAAGACTGTATGCCTATACAAAAGGTTACAATACAAAAAGGCTACGTGTACCTATACTAAAGGTAATCATAAGAACCCAACAAACATTGACACCGAGGACATGGTGTCAATGTTTGTTTGTTGGCTTCTTATGATATTATTAATAAAAATCGGGCCCCTCGGTTCCCTTTCTTCTTGTATACTAAAGGTTACTGTATAGTACCCTTTAGTATAGGTAAACGAATTCTTTACTTCATAGGTGCACAAAATTGTAAGAATATGCCCCTTTAATAAACGTTACTTGAGTTAAGGTTACAATTTTATTTCCAATTTATAGGTTAGAAATTCATGAGAGTATGCCCCTTTATTAAACGTTACCGTGCTTAGAGTGTACGTATACCCGTAAGCAAAAGTATACTGACCACAGCGGCGCCGAAAAAACTGAATTTCTTCGTAATTACCACGTGTAAACTGAAATTGACGACTACACTGCAAACTTTGTAATGCCAAGTTTGGACTGCAGACCTCAATTTCAAGTTTAATTAGCAGGTAGTTGAAAAAATTGGCTTTTTCGCGCAGTCTCCGGTCCGTACAATTTTGCTCACGGGTGTACATCATCAGCCACGCCGGGCCACCTCGGCTCTCACTATATGCGGTAACGGTTTGTACTGTGCCCGGTCCCGGCCAATCGTGCATGACAGCACCTTCACATATATATCCAAAAATATATCCGCCGAGGTACGGACCGACCCAGCAGCAGCCACGCCAAACCGGGGAGGGTAGGAAAAGAGTGCTTCGCTTTACTAATGATGAGTTTTATTTATTCTGCGTTTTGCAACGCAGTAACGTGATAGGCTATCCCTCGGTCTTCCGTGATCATCCGCTCAAAACATTCAACGGGGGTTATATTACCGTACAAAGGAACTTTCAAGCGATGAGTGGGACAATAGGGAAAAGAAGAAAAAAATATTTACCATAATTCTGCCTTCTAAATTTGGACAAGACTTTCGACCTTTGACGCATTGCATTAAAGAAAAACCTTTCCAATCATCCGCTGCGCACGTGGGCGCGTTTTTATTCATCATTGTCTCTAAGCTCCTTTCCTGCTTCTGCCTATTCCTGGCGCAGAAGCATTTTCAGCGTAGCTCTGTAGTTATTTCGCAGTCAAAACATATCTAATGGCACTTACATAAACGTTGGCTGCGCACCGAAATCAGCAAAGTACATCTAAAAAATGTCGTAGTTTCGCCCAAAAAGCCAAGCATCGATTGCGACAGCAAATCAGTAAACAGCTGTACGGAATAAGGTTAGTAGTTTTATCGCCTGTATAAACGGCAGTAAACATTTGCTTACTAACCAAATGTAGAAGCATGGTGTCGCGCGCGCACATGCAGACATGAAGAGATCTCTTTGAATCGCCGCGGACATTCGCTTTCAAAATGCTGACGTGGTGAAGAGCGTCAGCAGCGGCGAGCGAACACTTCAAGCTGTCTTTAGCTTGAATGAGCCTTCCGCAAACTTGAGATTACGTGACCTCGAACACTATAGGCGCACAATGATGCAGTGCACACGCAGCCACAAGCCATCTCGGCTACTGTAGGGCGCCCGCGGCCGTACTCAATCACGCCAAGCGCAGCAACGGCCGAGCTAGCACACTGGCGTGTCGTCCAGGTTCGAGGGCCCAGGTTTGATCGCCGCTGGAATTGGGCATATTTTTTTCTCATTACTGGCGACAGCAGCGGCGGACACCAGCGGCAGTGGGCAACATCGCCAACCGAAACGGCTATTGTAATGAGCCCATAATAGCTTAGGCGGTAAAAATGTGCCGTTCTTTTTACTGCACTCTCCCGGCAGCATGGGCTGCCAAATTTTTCCTTTTAAATGAAGTGGCATCCGTAATTTCATTCGACAGAACTGCAATAATGCGCCTTCATATTTACAGTAATTTCCCGTAAAAAAATATAGGTCTGTAATTTCATTCTACGACACCGCAATTAGAAGCCGTCCTTTTTACAGAAATTGCCAATAAAAAAATATGGCTTCTGAATTTCATTGCAAGGCACCAGAGTGATCTGGAGTCATATTGATAAAAATGTCCTGTTGTTTCCAGTAAATTCTCGTACTGTGCTTTTCCATGAGAACTAACCTGCTACATGTATTATCATTTCAGAGTATATACCGTTCATTGGAAAAGTGTCCTTTGTTACACTTGCTGCAGAATATTCCTGATTTACCAGCTATGAGTTCATTTACAGTTTACGAGTTATACCTTGCACGTGAAGGCAGAAAATTTGTAGAAAAAAAAGCTCTGAAAAGATGGCTGGATACAAAACCAACGCAATCGCCGATGCCAACATGAAAGTATATATTACCTCCTAATTGAAGTATATTAGAAGTCCCTGTATCTAAAGAAAAAAGACGGGCAACAGGCTCGACAAATCAACGAGGCAAATCAAGAAATATTAATGAACAAGTGCAATTGCCTGGTGTTAGGCCACCGCTGCTCAAATATACACCATTGTCTCTCATTGGCAAACTATGCCCGAGTCTACATTTAGAACGACGTATAATGAGCGACGCTTCTGCGCGAGTTCGTGACAAGTCATGTTTTGTTTGACAGTAGCGCTTTTCTTTAGAGGCACGTTGGGTAAGTTGCATTCATTATTATTCATTTCTCTGAGGATACCATAGAACAACTTTGAGTTTTAGGAACGTTCTGTGAGGCAGATGGCAGTGTTGGTCTCTTCTGATCGTGGTAGAGGCAGACAAACTTTTAGACTTAATTTGGTGTTTGCTTTCAGGAAAACGTGACAGCTGAACGGTCAAGAAAGGATAACGTCAGTGCTTTTTTTCCGCATAGATATGTAGATAGTTCACATGAGATTCCGTTAAACTAAGACTTTCTTTTAGGATTTCGCGAGTTCTGAAATAAGGCTGTATCAGGTTAGATACTGGTTATTCTGCAGTCTACTTCAGCTTATTTTAGAAATCGCCAGATGGTTGTTCCCGCACACACCATAGAGAGTACCGCGCCTTAGAAAACGGGCTACGCGGATCGCTTTTAGTAATGGTATACTCTACAGATTTTGTTTCTCTTTGACGTATATGTAAGGGTATGTCTAACACTATCCGTGTCTCGCACGTGTATTTCGAAGACGGCAGCATTTGAGTTTTATTTAGTGCATGGAAGTACTATACATAAGCGCGAATCTTCTCCAGCATAGTGCAGGATGTAGAAGTGTTAGGTAGGGTAAAGTGCAGTGACAATAGCTAAGTGAGGTCAAGCATTTCTCTGAATTTGGTGAGAAATAATAAGTTAGTCATGAAGAAACAGGCCAACAGACGCAGTAAGGGTTAAAAGCACACAAATTCAGGCTGGTGCTCGCAAACAAATATGCAGCTTTAGAACAGGAAGATAAAGGCAACATAGAGGTAATGAATGAAACCGTAACTACGCTGATCTTAGAAGCAGCAATTGAAGTGGTAGGTAAGGCACCAAGACAACCTGTAGGTAAGCTCTCCCAAGGAACAAAGTACCTAATAAAGAAACCGCAAAACATGAAAGCGTCAAATTCGAGAGGTCAGATAGAATTCGCTGAACTGTCAAAAATGATCAACAAGAAGAAAGTAAGGGATATCCGAAATTATAACATGGAAAATATTGAGGAAGCAGTAAAATATGGACGTAGCATGAAATCAGTGAGAAGAAAACTAGGTATAGGACAAGGCAAAATGTATGCACTGAAAGATAAGCAGGATAATATCATCGGCAATTTCGATGACATCGTAAAAGCAGCGGAAGAATTTTATACTGACTGTACACTTCCCAGACCAGCCAAGCTACTTTCATTCGAAGTAGTGATGAACAGGATACAGAGGCCCCTTCTATAACTGGCGATGAAGTTAGAAGGGCCTTAAAAGACATGACCAGGAGAAAAGCTGCAGGAGAAGATGGAATAACAGTCGATTTAAGCAAGGGTGGAGGAGATATCATACTTGAAAGCTTGCAGCCCTTTATACGCAATGCCTCACGACTTCAAGTGTACCAGAAAGCTGGAAGAAACGCCAACATTATACTCATCCATAAGAAGGGAGACGTTAAATAATTGAAGAATTATAGACCCATTAGCTTGCTCTCAGTATTGTATAAATATTCACCAGGTAATTTCAAATAGAATCAGGGCAACACTTTACTTCAGCCAACTAAGAGAACAGGCTGGGTTCATGACGCGATATTCTACGATGGATCATATCCATGTTATCAGCCACGTAATAGATAAATCTGTGGAGCACAATCAAGCTCTCTATATGGCTTTCATAGATTATGAAAAAGCATTTGATTCAGTAGAGATACCAGTAGTCATAGAGGCATTAATTACGTAACCAAGGAGTACAGGCTGCATACGTGAATATATTGGCAAATACCTACAAGGATGCACAGCAACCTTGGTTCTCCACAAGAAAAGTAGAAAGTTACCTATCAAGAAAGGGGTCAGGCAAGGAGACACAATCTCTCCAATGCTATTCACTGCATGCTTAGAAGAAGTATTCAAGCTCTTAGACTGGGAAGGCTGAGGAGTGAGAATCAACGGCGAATATCTCAGCAACCTTCGGTTTTCAGATGACATTGTCCTATTCAGCAACAATGGGGACGAATTACTGCAAATGATTGAGGACCTTAACCGGAGAAAGTGTAAGAGTGGGGTTGAAGAATAATATGCAGAAGACAAAGATAATGTTCAATAGCCTGGCAAGGGAACAAGAATTCAGGATCGCCAGTCAACCTCTAGAGTCTATAAAGTAGCACGCTTATCTACGTCAGTTACTCACAGGGGAGCCTGATCATGAGAAAGAAATTGATAGAAGAATAAAATTGGGCTGGAGTGCATACGGCAAGCAATACCAAAGCCTGACTGGGAGATTAACACTGTTGTTGAAAAGAAAAGTGTTTAATCACTGCATTCTACCGGTGCTAACATATGGGCAGAAACTGGGAGGTTAACAAAGAATCTCGAGAACAAGTTAAGGACCGCACAAATAGTAATGAACGAAAAAATGTTCGGCATAACGTTAAGAGACAGGAAGAGAGCTTTGTGGATCAGGTAACAAACAGGGATAGCCGACATTCTAATTGACATTAAGCGGAAAAGTGGAGCTGAGCAGGCATGTAATGCGTAGGATGGATAACCGGTGGACCATTAGAGTTATAGAATGGATACCAAGAGAAGGGAAGCGCAGTCGGAGGATGGCAGAAAACTAGGTGGAGTGATGAAGTTAGGATAATTCGCAGGCGCAAGTTGGAATCAGCTAGCGCAAGACAGGGGTAATTGGAGATCACAAGGAGAGGCCTTCGTCCTGGAGTGGACATATATATAGGGCTGATGATGATGATAATGTGTCTAGCAATAAACTGGGACCATGTAGTATCACTTTTTTATTTATTGTTCTTTTTGGCAGAAATATGACATTTTGTGTGTCCTGCAATATGCACAAGAGGAAAAGGGACGGTAAGCTTTTTGTATGTACGCCATACATACCAAGTGCAATCAAAAATCAACAAGCACCCTATTTGAAATACTAGCTGTCAAGTGACACTTACAGCAGCACAAATGCTCCTGTTATAAACCAGTGTGTTAAAAATTACCAGGGGTTCCTTATGCTACAACTAAAACGGCTTGAATGCGAAAGTGCGAGCACCGCTTACTCAATGACACGATGACCACTTTTTTGCATAGTCATCATCATTCTGAAACCACAATTTAAAGTCATTTTTGCAAGTCACCCTTCCTACGATTCACCAAACTCGAACCGTGACTCAGCACTTTTCTTTCCTGAATGACTCTCACTTGGACCCTCAAATCTTACATTATTTTTGCAGGTCACTCCTCCACTTCATAACCCCTTCATTCAATCTTAATTTCCACTTGATTCAATCTTGATTAACCCTATTAGTGCCTGGTTCACCTTCATTTTCTCAATCCATTTCGGTTTTACTTTCAGCACACTTGGTTTGCTCTATTACTCCAAATTTCCGTTTTCATCTTGATTCACCCTATCACCACTTTATTCAATTTCATTCACTCTAATTTACTGTTCCTTATCTTAGCTCACTCTATCTCTCATACCTTTCGTTTGACCCCTATTACCCAACTAAACCCCTTTAATTCCCCATCAATTCACTCTTAATTCACCCATTCACCTCTAGATATACCCATTATCACTTCGGTTAACTTGCTTAATCATTCCTCCATCATTATTAGCGGCTTTGTCGCATCATGACTTTTATCCTAAGAGGACCATTTTGTGTCGACGAAGCAGTTTTGAAACGGCCTTAAAACGGAGACCTCACCATGAGACACCTAACGCTTTCGCCTTAATAAATGAGAAGGTAGAAAGTGACTGGTTTATTGCACAATATACGTTTCCTGGAAGTATTTAATTACAAAAGGCATTTAAGGCAAGAAGCCTGCGAATACACGAAAAATCACAGCACGACTGGCCGATCGAGGAACTTAGCGTCTATTCACGGGCTTCTCTCATGCTTAGAAAACACTTTTATGCAGCACGCATTAAGCAAGAAAAGCTGTATCGAGAGTTTCATGTTGCTCTATCATTTCCTCATTGACACATTTATTTAAATATAATATTTGAGCAGTTGACTAATTAATTACGACTAATTATGTTATTAGGCGGAATGCAAAAAAATGATTTGAGTATCTGCAAATGACGGTAAACGTTATCTTGGTTCAGTCTAGCTACGTGGAATGTGTTTTTTAAAGTTTGGCTCAAGTTGGACACCCTAAATACCACCGGTGATCATCGCGGCTACGCCTCCGACCCTCAGGGACATCATGTTTCTCTTCTGGCCGTCACGCCCCCGTTTCCCTTTACTGCATACCCTGGCGGCAGGCTCGTCCTGTGTGTCATTATTGCGGCCTTTCTGAAAAAATTCCACGCTACTGTCGCTGGCGTCAGCCGGATGACTGACGCGGTATCCTCCTTTTCAACGAGAAACGCGGCGTCGCCCTGATCCTCTTCTATTCCTCGCAACCCTTTATCTCACCTTCACTCACCATCTCCTCCTGGCTCGGTCATTCTCGCTCTCTGCGACGCCGCACTCCGCACTCCGCCCTTCCGCCGTTCATCGTCGTCGCATCGCACTGCTACTCAATCGCTCAACTTCTGATCGGAAAAATAGCAAATACAGTTTTTGTGGGGGAAACTGTTAACTTTAGAATTGCGCCATCAGCTCCCTCCCGCTCTCCTAACTTGCTTTTCGTCATTTCTGAAGGTATTGCGATAGATACGCTCATCAACAAGGTCTCCCTATCTTTCTATTATTCGCAGAGATTTGTGCTCCCGTCTTCGGAAAAAAACCCGCCGTACTTCTACCCTGTGCTTCGCGGTGCGAGTTGCGCTGCAGTTCAAACCATTGGTGCGTGCACTGTTTCTGTTTACATCGATGACATGGGCCACTATATTGAGTTCGCCGTCTTTACCACGTGCACTCATAATGTTTTCCTAGGTTAGAATTTCCTCTCTTGTGGATCCGCTCTCCAATTATGTCGCGACCGTGCGCTTCATATTACCTAGACGCCATGGTTGTTCCCTTTTCGCGATACACTTCTCACGGATTCGCTATTGTTTACTGCCTAGTTTGCTTTTACAGCGGTCATGTAGTTCTTGCCTTCTTCAACGCAACAAACAAACTTCTTCTGCTGCCCAAGGGCACAGGGTTTCTTGGTTTATCTACCCTGAATCGTTATCTCTTATTATTCCTTCTACTCCTTCTTCAGCCCTCTTGTAGGGTTAGATACTTTCGCTTTTGAGGTTACCATCAGCCCTGAGCTTTTTTCCGCCCGAAACCAAGCTCTGCAGGCTTTACTGGTAAAACACGAAGCTTCATTTATGTTTTCTCACCTGTATTAGGTAGAACAACTGCGACTACACATCACATTGAAATTGATGGTTCTCGTAACATTCATGGGCGGCCGTACCGGTCTTCTTCATTGCAGTGGAAGATTTTCGAAGAGCACCTTTCAAACATGCTAGCGCAATATATTTCACCCTTCCGACAGCCTTTGGTCGTATCTTCCCTGTAGTACAAACTATGAGTTTGTGTGATTTTATGTCGACTTCCACGCACTAAACAATATCATCCGCCAGGATATCTACCTCGGCTTGAGACTGACGACGCGTTAGACACATTACAGGGAAACGAGTAGTTCTGCAACATCGGCGGCCGTTCGGGCTACCGGCAAGTACCAACGCACGAGGGCCGACAAAAGACAGCATTTGCAACACCTGGGGTGCTATGCAGGATGCGCCGAGTTTCTCGTTCGCACGAGTTTTACCCGAGTTTGCTCGATGGCACTCAGTTAACGGAGATAGCAGGAACATGCAAAACAGCAGGCAAAAAGAAATGTCGAAGAAAAAGCCTCGTATGACAACATGAGCGCACCCTGCGCGGCACAGTGCTTTTGCTCTTAAAACACAGAATACTGCGCAACAAAATGGCGCGCGCGGTTATTATCAAGTATTATCGCATTAGCAAACCGTCACTGTCCCGCTGTCCATCTGCACACTTGCCGTGAGCCGTTTGCCACGCCTTTCTCGGGCGCGTCAAGGGCGTGCCTCCTCTTTCGGGCTTATCTGTCTATCCTCCGTCGAATGCGAACGGGGCACATGCGGTGCATTCTTGCACCTACACTTTCCCTGAATTGAATACTTTAAAATACAACAAATAAAATAAGGAACATTTAATTATTAAAGTAAAGTATTGGTTTTTCGTTTTGAATGCTATAAATTTGTGATGACAAACGGAGATCCAGCGAATTATTAAATCTTGCACTTTTTTGCCACGAGTGGCGACAGTGAGGTGAAAGTTTACAAGCGGATACATTCTAGAGGGCCGCAAGCATGAGGGAGTTCAAACGGTGAGCAGTCGCCAGGGGCGCTGCAGCGCTATGTTCCTTAAGTCAGTCATGACAATGATCTGTTCATTCCGTCTGTTAGGGGAATGCCAACGCAGCGCTGCGGCATGACTGTTAACCGCAGGTGCTTCACTGAGGCAGCTAAGGCCGCCGCTTTACGAACTGAAATGACACTCTAGCCATAAAGACGGGAGCAATGGGTGTAGCCTGTCACTTTGAAATGGCTGTGCGGTATTCTAGGGTCCGTATGACGCAGCACAGTGAAAATGCGCCAGTTTATCTGCGTGCGCGAAGCCTCCGCGATGCATTGCGATGAAGAGCGTGCTGCCCAGCGACACAATACATTGCTTGTTATTGCTTGCCCAGTGAAGGTGCCTCTGTGCGCACGTACGCAGAATTTGAGTGTGCTGTTCACTATAATGTGCTTGTCGATTGCCTCTGCTACAGAGCCAACAGCGATCGCAGATGGATATCATAACGACAGCGCAGCAGTCGAAATTTGGCGGGTGAGGGCTATTGTGTGGAGTTAGGAAATTAGATTTTGAACGCAGGAAGGTGTTGCAACTGTTTAGTGTGCCGTGCTTGTGATGAAGAAATGCCATCACACTGGGTCTAGAAAAGCGAGCGTTTCTCGACGCTAACCGTGTTTGCGACACTGCGGCTCTGATACATCACCGATGACGGAGAAGCCATCTCAAACGAATGCTGCGATACGTTGTCGTTGGAAAACACTACGCACTGCTCAGCATCGTCGTCCACCACGGCGCATCGACGCCTTGCAAGCAGTTACAGTGGCGTGCCGATAATTATTTCCCATGCGCTACATCGCCACAATGCAAGCAATGAAACAGTGTTGTGGGGCCATGACAGCGCAAGAAGATATATGCATAAGCCAGCGAAAGTCGACGCTTTGTTTTTGATAGTGGTGCTCAGTACATCACCGATAACAGGGCGTTTTGCGTGTTTTATTTCGGCGGTCAAGATTGTTGATGCCTCTCAGTTCCGCACCACGTCGCTGTTGCCGAAAAATAAGTTGGGCGTGGCCCAAACCTGGTGGGCGGCGCACAAGTTACATGCCTCGCGTGGGGCGTGACCTATGGTTTTGATTGACAGGCGAACTCGTGCGAAACTCGTACATCGCGAACCCCCCTCCAGTTGAACTCGGGAACATGGCGGCGCAGCAGCAGCAACCTGTGTCATCGCATCCAGGCCGCAAGCGTCAATAGGACCGTCTGGACCCGTTCACCTACATGACCGACGTAGAGTTTGAGCGTAATTTTTGCCTTTCCAAAACGTCAGTGCGCTGGCTGTGTGGCGAGTTAGGTGAAGGCCCTCGTCTTCCCCTATGCTTTCCGAGCACAGACAGGTGTGACTAGGAAAAGTTCATGCGATCGCTTCGGCTCTCTGCGGCTTCAAGCGCTTTTCGTCCACCGCGCCCTAGCCCCAGGCCAGGGCCGGCGGCGTCATCGGAGTACTGGGGCACCTGCGAGCACCTGGGGTTCAACCTGGACCAACCAACCTGCGAAGGCGAAGTGGTCACATTATATAGGAAGACTCAGAATGGACGCCGGGCTTCCTTCCGGTGGAACAGGTGCTGAGAGCAGTTTTCGCAGTTACACGGTACCGCTGCACTGCACGGGTAGAGAGGGAAGAAAGTTACTTCGCCAACACGGACCGCCTCGGCCGTCCGAACGACCACCTCTCCAGGCGGCAAATGATTTGGCTCACGTACTGCATGAGCAAAAGCATATGCATATGGCTGTTGAAGGAAATCACCGGCGACTTGTTTCCTCTATCGGAGCAGGTCATCGCCGACTGGAGGAACTACACCTGTGAGGTCGCGAGGGACGAGCTGCTGGCGCGACCTCCACTCAGTGGCCCCGGGAAGATAGCGCAAATTGACAAGTGCCTTCTTCGCGGCGAGCAAAGTATACAATCGAGGCCGCCTAATGACGGGCGACAACGTTCCGCCGAGCCGCCAAAATTACGGTGGTGTTAAAGACGGTGGCCCATGGGTCGTCGGCATGTTCTGCGCGACCAAAGGGTTGCTGCGACTTTTCAAGGTCGACCGACGAAAGCCGGCGACACTAGGCGCCATTATTGCAGCCAAAGTTCAACCGGGGACCATTATTATGGACGAATTGCCCGCATACAACTGTATCCCAAATTTAGTGGATGCGAATGGGGCTATGCATCAATCTGCATTAGGAGACAGTCAACCACAGCGTGAACATTGCGGACCCTATCACGGGCGGTCACACGCAAAAATTGAATGTTCTAAAGAAAGTGAAGCGCCACCTCGTCAGCTGAGGGTACAGAGCAACTGCACCGATGCTGGAGTCCCACTTTGGATAGATTTGGTGGCCGCCAACAGCCACGAACGCTGTAAAGACCCTTTCTTGCGTTTGTGGGAAGCCACGGATCGCTCGGGATACCCAGTATAAAGATTCTTTCTTTTCTGCGGTTGTTAGAAGCCATCCCTCGACGCTATCCAGTATGAAGGTGCATCATAAAGGTAAAAAAATAAAGCGTATTTTTCTGACCTTTGTATGAGTGCTTTACGGCATTCCTGAGATCTTACACGGTAAGGGCGCGGCAAACTGCTTATGCGCTAGCCGACGCTCACTTCGTCTCGCAGCCTTACTTTGGCGCGAGCAACGAGCGATCTGATTAAAGCCTAGTGTGAAAACCAGGCGCCCACCAATCTCGCTCGGAAATGGGAGCGCAAGCACGTAGCGAGCAGCACCAATTCAATCCATAGGAAAGAGGAGGCACAACGAGCGATCTGTTGAAAGCCCAGTGCGAAAACCAAGCGCACACCAATCTGTGCTCGGAAATGCTAGCGCAAGCACGTAGCGAGCCGTGCCAATCCAATCCAGAGGGAAAAAAGAGGGCGAGCGTCCCCCTTGGTATAACACGAAACGTATTAAACTACGAATTAGTCTAATACACATTCAGTGTACACCTTGTAATCTTTAAAATGCTTATAACCCACGTTAATGTGACTAATATTATTGTACTGAATGCATTTATTTCCTAACTTGCTTGGGCCTGTAATGCACTCGGTTGAACGACAAAGAAGTGAAAGAATGCACGACCATGCACCGACCCTATCATAACGTGGACTGCAGTTTGTCGACCGCCCATTAGGCAACGCCCAAGGGATGATAGCCAACCAGAGGGAATCTAGATAAACCATAAAAGTGGAGGCGTGCCGGCGGACAAACTTTGTCTTGTTACCCTTAGTTCTTTCATCTTGGGGCGTCGCCAGAGCTCGTGAAGATCCCGAGTTCCGCCAAACTCGGCGCATCCTGCATAGCAACCCTGGGCCGGTATTTTGTAGCGATGCGTTATGCTTTATTCTATACTAGTCTTCTCATCCACCGCTCACGGCCGGCTGATCGCGTTGATAACGTGAGCGGACTGTCGCTCTGACTACTGAACAAGCGCGAAAAGCGCGAAAAGGCATTCGCATCGGAAAGGTATCGCTACAAAATACCAGCCCTGACGGCTTGTAGAATGGAACGTAACGCCTTTTCGTCTGTGTAACAAAGCTATTACGTTGGAGCGGAGGATGGACAGTGTGCTTCGTCGTCTCAAATGGAAGACATTCCTTTTCTACCTGTGCGACATCGTGATTTTTAACTGCGAGGCATTTCTTGGCGAACATTTGCCACTTTGAGAGCATCTATATCTATCTATCTATCATCTATCTATCTATCTATCTATCTATCTATCTATCTATCTATCTCTGTCTCTATCTACTATCTATCTATCTATCTATCTATCTATCTATCTACCTATCTACCTAGCCGCCTACGTCTTGGTGCTCACATGGTAGTTTCGTTAATTTGGTATGTACCAAAATTGGCATAGTATGACAAGAATGTATGACGAACGTAAATGATAAGTCATGACATGTGTGTCATGTAGTTCTCGAAACCGCCGCCTACGTCTGGTGCTCTGATGATCGTTTCGTTAACTTGGTAGGATCGCCACACACTGCTTCGCATGACATCGGTTCCCACCGGGCGTGGAATCAGCCGAATTTTCTTTTTGTCTGTGACTTTCTCCCAGATTATAGAGCAGCTAAATAAAGGACCCACTTGTCTCGTCAACGCCGGTTTTCAACTGAACAGGATGAAAGGCTGATTTGGTGCAAAAACCATGATTGTGCTCGACCACATGGTTAGCAAGGCCCGAATTCAACCAGAACCAGACAAGGTTAGTGCTGTGCTCCAGGGTTCTTGTCTGCTACACCAGATAGACCTTCGGAGCTTCCTTGGTTTGGCGCAGTATTTTTATCGCTCTTTCCGTGACTTCGCTGCCATCCCAAAGCCTTGGCCTAGTGCCGCGTTTGTGCGGTCGCCGGACCATGATGATGCCTTTCAAACTTTAAAACGCGTCCAAAGAGCTCGGTGGATCATTCCCAGTTTGATGAGAGCGACCCAACCATCCTGTAAACTGGCCCCAGTGGCACGACATTGGCACGGTTTTGCTCCAACGTAATGACGCATCCGAAGAGCAAGTCATTGCCTACGCCAACCGAGCTCTCTCAGGGCACGAACAGAACTGTACATTGCCGAGGAAGGATGTCCTGCTATTATGTGTGTCATACAGAAATTCCGCCCATACGTATACGCCTGTCATTTAACTGCAATCGCCTAACGCCATACTGTTTGTTCGTTGTCTCCAATAAAAATTTGACATGGCCGTCTCGGCCAATGGAGAGGCTACTTTGTCTCCAAGAATAAATGTTTCCAATGTTAAACTGGAAGGAAAACACCAAGGATGGTATTTACAGCGATGCCTTATGCCTTATTCTAACTAGTCTATAACATCCACCGCTCACAGCCGGCTGGTCCCGTTTATAACGTGAGCGGACCGTCACTCTGACCACTGACCAAGCGTGAAAAGCACGAAAAGGCATTAGCATCGGAAAGCATCGCTACAAAATCCCGGCCCAACTCATAGATGCATTATCACGCTGACCGCTGTGCCCTGCCTCTGCGGCATTCTCCTCCTCTACGCCTCAACTCAGCCCGGCACAGCAGGCTCAGATAGCATACCTGTCTTGCCAGTGAGACATTTCTATCAATACGCCGTCACATTTCGCCAAGCAGCAGCGAGTCGACCCATATACTGGTGTACACTCATTGAACGCCTGAGCGCTGCTGCCCAGCATCCGGAAGAACGCTTGCGACCCCAATTGGACAAATTCGGGCTTCATGACGGTGTACTCTACCATTACATTTATCACCACACCGGTCGTAAATAGGTTCCCGCCATGCCTCGTTCCTTCTGTCTCGACGTTTAGGCAGACTTTCATGGCGATGCAACTTCCTGTCACCTGGGATTCCCGAAGATGTGCGACCGTACCAAGACCCATTTCTTCTGGTTCGGTCTTGCCATAATTGTCGCCAAATATGTTGCAACATCTGCCTTATGTCAACCGCAAAAGCTCAACCCCCGCTCCCGCCCGTCCACTTCATTCTACAACCATCCCCATCATTTGAATGTATCAGCATTAATCTACACGAACCTCCAGCGTTCACTCTAGTGGGCAACCTTTGGCTTGTAACCGCCTTCGACATTTCATTAAGTACGCCGAGACTGCGCCTCTTGCTTCTGGTGCCGCTTCTGAGATCGCCAATTTCTTCCTCCACTTTATCGTGATGTGCCATAAAGCACCTCGCGTTCTGCTATACAACAGTGGGAAGACGCTTTTTCCCAGTTTCGATGTTTTCTGTGCATCTATCACCGTTCACGAGATAACCTCAATCTACCAACAACAAATAAACTGTCTAACCGGAGACATTTTAGCGCAAGATATCGCATCCATATGCATCAAGCCCGACCATACCAACTGGTATTCTATTTTGCCTTTGGGGAAGTCTGCCAGCAATACAGCCGTTATGCTTCTCGACGGCGCTTTCTCAACTATGCTTATTGAGCACTTTTTACAAGAACGCTTTTACAAGAACAAGGAAAAATATCAGGTGCGTCATAACATAAAATGTTGATTATAAATAGCCCATTCATTATTCAAAACACCTTTCTTTCATAATCGTGACAATAAAGAAAATGAATATGATAATCCGTTCTAGCAAAACTGACTGAAGAATAAAAGTGCGCTGTATTATTATACCCCTTGATAGAAAAGTTGAGCGAAACGAGAACAAGAGGAAAGCAGGAGCCAACGTTTCGACAAGTGGACTTGTCTTTTCTTCAGTTCGACATATGCTCGACACGGTATACAGGCTGTTTCACTTAACTTGGACCAAACTTTAAAGATAGGCAAATGGCTACGTACCTCGACAGTACCAAGGTAAAGTTGTTTGCCGTCGCTTGGAGATACTGAGATTATTTTTTTTAATTCCGCCGAATTACTCGCCACCAGGGGCTGTGGCGAACCGACGTGTCTCACACGGGCTCCCGCTTTTCGTGCTTCTCACCCCGGAAGAAGGCCAGTGACGAATCCAAGTTTTGCACCGATGCAACCGACAAGACGAGAGAAATCGGCGGACGTTAGTCAATTTCGGGTAAGTGCACCTTATTTCAAGATATGAAGACGACCGCACACCGACCTGGTTAAGCCTAACGCCAAAGCAGTTCCCACAATCTCATCGGGGGAAAGGCCGTCGCGGCACACGCTGCGTGAGCACGCGCGCACGAGCGCTCGCCCACGCCATGCTGAAGAGCCCCTACGATGAGCCGGGAGAAGCTGCAACAAGCTAAATGTCAAAGAAGCAAAAGAAATGAAAGCAAATGCAATGCAAACGGACACTACTATGAGCCGAGAGGCAGCTGCAGCAAGCGAAATGTCAAAGAACCAGAAAGAACAGGAAACAAACGCAATGCAAACAGACCTGAGGGAAGAAAACACCGGGGAAGATATCTGGAACTATGACGCAGAAAGCGGCAAAACAATCTAAGCGGAAACCGCCTGGCTCACCAGAAGCAAAAAGGGCAAAGGACACCGCGAATATAAAGACGCAGGCAACAAAACCAACCAATGAGCAGACGTCCAATCCAGCACCGTCACAGCAACAACGCAGACCCAGGATGCCGCCCCTGCCACTAGACGACTTTAAGATAGTCTACCGCCCGCAAGCAGGGGCGCTATAACGTAAAATCATTCCAAACTGTTTTGATTCCAACTCCTGACGTCAATTCGTGCGAAGTTTAAATGTGCGCGAAACTGTGCTCTCTCAATTTCCTTTCTCTCTCTTTTCATCCCCAATACCCCCTTTCCCCAGAGCAGGGTAGTAAACCGAACGTGTGTATGGTTAACCTTCCTGCCTTTCCCCTCTTCTATTTCTGTCTCTTTCTCTCTCTCACGTCAAATTTACGTAACCACCAACGTAAGCATCGGGCGGTGACCCGCAGCGTTGTCTGAACAACCAATCAAACACTCTCCTCGTTTATAGGAGGTCACTTTTGTCTGCTCTTAAAACCAATAACATTGTCTACACTCAGCGATTTTTCTTATCTAATTGGCTGCCAAGAGGCGAGGAGCACGCTCCAGTGGAGAGTGTTTCGAATGGGCCGAGCCAGCACAATAAAAATAGATAACTGCATTAAGAGGGTGGCGCCGGCTTCTCCGATTGGTCCACTTCTTGCCTTACTTAGCTTGCGGTGGCTGGTCGAAAATCGCGGCGGCGTGCACGGAAGGATAAGAATGCCGCTAAAACAGATCATCAGCAAGGAAGAGTTGGCAGAGGGATGTCGTATGCATGCCGAAAGGGCTCGATAACGTTTTACTGCCACGCAAAAAGGTTTATCATGCGCAACTAAATACATGCTCACCGGCAGGAGGTGGCGCGTAGTGAGGGCCAGAGCGATCGGCGGGCAGCCATCTTCTATTCCTTTCCGAATGGGGCAGTCTATGGCTATTCAGAAAAATTTTCAGTTTTGTTCGGCATATTAATGAATTTTTTTTCGCTTACACGTCACATTGACATGGTAAGTTTTCGCGGTTTTGTGAGTCGCGTGACATACAGGCGAAGTGGGCGTAGCCAGAAACATTGGACCAATAGCAGAGGGCTAATGGTGAAAAGGCGACGAATCAGGAATAATTAGTTTTATTTTGGCTGTTTAATCGTGCATAATCAGTGTGTAAACGTTATATCCGATGGGAGCTATCGTGGTTTTCGTGACGTCGCGTGACAGACAGGCGAAGTTCGGAGTGTCCCGAAAATGTTTTGACCAATCGTGGAGGCTGTATGCAGAAATTGTAATCAAAACAATTTGGAATTATTTAACGTTATAGCACCGCAGGGTCTCGACCTCGCCAAATGGAACACCGTTGCAGTTATGCCCGTCATCGGCCGAGCCAGTGGAATATCCCTGCAATCCTTCAATCACAAAGTACGCGGGCAAGTACAGAGAATGGAAAATTTAATCATAGCAAGCACCGCCGACAAGGAAGACGTCAAGATAATCAAAATCATCATCAACGCAATACAGCTCGGAGGCACTTGTCACAACGTCAAAGGCCACACACGAACCCCTTACGACGTCTACAGAGGCACCATCAATGACCTCATACCCGGAGCAAGCACTGCAGAACTCATGGCAAGAATCCGAGCACCGGCAAGGTACACCGTTCTTCACGCCCGAATGATGGGTCAGTCAACCGTGGCAGTCGTATTCTTCGAAGGAGCGCACGTTCCCTACTACATACACCATTTCCAGAGCGTTGACTTCCTCTGCATACCATGTCGAAAGTCAGTGAAATACTGCCGCACCTGTGGCACCACGGGACACTGTCCAAGACCGGTCCCGGATTTCTGCTACAAATGGGACAAGACCCGACAAGCAAAAAACCACGATTGCAAACCAACCTGCAAGCTCTCCGGAGAAGGGCACGAAACTGCAAATACAGAGTGCAAGAAGTGACTGAAGCCAAACCCACCACCCTACAATATACGCAACAGCGCCTCAACAGGCTCCAAGAAGAGACAACTGCTGGAGCTCCAGCATTGAAGAGTTCCCAGAGCTGGGCACCCGGCCGCCAGCTCACCAAGGCGCAGCAGGTCCAAGTCAATACTGCGAAATGCCTCGCGCTCCCGCTCTCGCTCGCACTCCCGTTCCCGCTCGGTCAAGCGCGCGAGCAACGCCGACGTGGCAAGTGGCTCGAGCGACTAGAGTGGTACACCCAGCTTGGCTACACAACCAATCTCACTCCTCATCGACCGAAGCCGCAACCATACGGGTCCTCGAAAACCAACTGCAGAACCAACAGAGCAAACTGCAGAATCAGCAGAGCCAATTGCAAAGCCAGCAAAACCTCATAGACAAACTACTCCGCAGTCCACAGAGACCGCAAGAGCTCACCAACAAACTGCTCGAAAAATGCAGGGAAAAAGAAGAACTCAATGACAAGCTGCATCAAAAATGCCAGGAGCTCGAAAACAAACAGATAGTTGAGAACGACGTTGACCAAGGTGGACATCGAAGCCATAGTAGATGCAAGATGCCTGATATTTCAAGAAGCCTTTATGAAGAACATTCATGCCACGATGGAAAAACGTCCAATCAGCAGTCGAAAAAACAGCCGCAACCTTCGAAAACAAGATCGCCACGCTAAACGCCAATATCGATGCGTTCGCACCACAGCTCAGCAATTTTATCACCCATGTAAAGAACAACTACGTCACCAAGGCACAGCTCGACAATTCGCGCCACACGACTCGAAGAAGGCGCGGGCGAACAGCCACAGA